>NC_052316.1:9840000-9940000 GCF_016432855.1 Salvelinus namaycush
AATTGACTAAGGGGACAAGACCAAGACCTATCCACTGTCTGGCAAGGTAGTGTGTGGGATTTCAATCTTCACTGTTTGAGGGCTATCTGTGTTGTGGTTTCACCTGCACCTACTCTTGTCATTTCCTTGTATCTGCCAATAGAGACAAATACAACTTGTATCTTTGTATTTCTGTATGTTTTATTCTGAACTAGAAATGAAAGCTAACTGCATTTGAGTGACGGTAATCAGAAGAAGATGAACAATCAAGTCGCAGAAAATACAGAGACAGTGACTACTTCAGAGCTTTCTCTATGCAAGCTCTTTCACAATCAAACCTGAAACGGTCGGAGAGAAAAGCCTAACAATGCAGCTGTCAATTGTTAATGTTTTTATTTTTCACATTTTTTTGTCATATGTAACTGGAACTATTGAAAGATTGTTTGTTGTCTTCTGTTATTGAAAGATGTATGTACTATGGCTACTTTTGAGACCATGGAGTTTGATTCCATAATATTATGACTCAAATACTACAGTTAAAAGATAGTTTTAATGTAAGGACAGTGGCATTTTGTAAGTGGGTGATGCAGAATTTCAGTTAGTGATTATTTGTCCGTTTGTCTCTGTACCCGTGTCATTGAGTAGGCTACCATTCTTTGCTCAAAGCACTGAAGCTACGGTACGGTTCAAATGAACATATTGTATTTCTCTTTATTGACGGTGATGCAACAACTTGGAAATGTATATATTACCAAATGCATTGAAGGCATTTATAATTATTCGTTTGTCTCCTTGATTGACTGGCTGATGACTTTTGGGATTCGGCCACAATGTTTTTTCAATTGGGACGTGCAAGTCTAGTATAATTTAATGTAGTTTGTGCCATTTGGTGTCCACACTTCAGAACCCCCGATTGTTGAGTCTATGAACTGTAAACGTCCATGTCTTTACACATTTTAGTGTTTCTTTCAACTTGTGAAATAAAATATTTATGTAATTGGTAACAAAATACAATTATTAGCCTATTTATATTATTATATGGCACTCATTTTAAACTAATATTAGACAATATTGCTGGCCATGTATATTATTATTTTGCCCTCTGTTGATGTCTTTTTATGTTTTAGAGTGAGAAAATATGTCAAAATTAGATTGGTTGAAACAGCAAAGCAAAAAACAAAGGACATCTATGATAGTGGTGATACTAGTTTTGCTATATTTTTCTGAAACCGACCACATTCACTAGTTCTGCTTTGAGCAGAAATGCCCTATGCCCTATCATGCATGTGACAACAGCAATACTCATTAGATACAACAATCCCAATGTAAACCGCCTTGGTATCAGGTCCCTACACTGTCCCGAGTCTTTGCACCAGTGCAAGTATTGTACCTGTACTTTTGTCAAACGTTGAATAAAGTAATAAATATTGAAAACATACTAAAAGCAGAGGAGGTTGGTGGGAGTAGCTATGGGAGGATGGGCTCATTCTAATGTATGGCATGGAATGAATGGAACGGAGTCCAACGTGATTTCCATATGTTTGATTCCGTTCCATAAATCCCATTCCAGGCATTACAATGAGCTCATCCTCTTATAGCTCCTCCCACCAGCCTCATCTGACTAGGCGGTAGGTTGAGTCGGGAAGCTGTTATAAAATGATTGGCCGTAAAAAAACAACAGTTGTGTTAGGGTGTTGTTTCTGGTGTTTATTTGCTCCTTAAAAAGGGGTGAAAGTTGTGTGTCTGTTCAAAAGCTTCTATAAATCTGGCCTTTTAAATCCAAAACAAAGACCATGAATTAGACAATACATTTCAATTGAGAATATCTACAGAATTACATGCCCCATAAGGATACATTTTCATTCTTCATTTCTGTTGGTTTAGGTTATTCATTAAATAATGGATTTTTCGAAAAATGCTTAAACAACAGGATGCTATATTTGACAATTAAAGATTTAGAACTGCTTGAAATGCCTTTGTTGTCCGTGTTTTGTACACACACACACACACACACACACACACACACACACACACACACACACACACACACACACACACACACACACACACACACACACACACACACACACACACACACACACACACACACACACACACAAACAAGCCCATATAGGCGACATCCAACTTACCAATAGTGCAATGTATTGCAGTGGTCTGAAGCATATTCCTCCCTTTTGTCTTTATATTTAGCCAAACAAAAATGTCAATGAATGAAGTATATCCAGTGGTGACCCGTCATTCAGGGCAGGTGGGGCAGAGCCCCACATTTTTGGGGGGGGTTGCCTGTTTTGCATGTGATTTTGGCATTAATACGTGTAAAATATCAGTTGTAACAATGTAAAAATAAAATAAAAAAATTATTGAGTTAATAAAGCCACATACAAACATGGTCTCTTTTTTTCTTTCTTGAGTAAGGCAGCGCCAAAATGCAGGTGTTTCAGCCTAGCTCAGTGCTTTCTGTGGTGGTGGGGAAGCCAGCGGAAAATACGGAGCGTAGGGGTTGGTAATGTTCTCTAGTTGAGCCGGGATTGGCTCAGTGTTCTGTCACTCATGGGGATCCTATGTCACTGCCACATTTTTAGGTTACAACTGTAACCCCGGTTTTCTGATAGTATGAGTGAGGTATTTCACTTATGGGATACGCCCCCAGCGTATTCGTCAGAAGCCTTTATTACACTACCGCAGCCATGATTGGCTGGACGTCGAGACGAGTGCGTCTGGGAAGGGTGTCCCTCCTACCCTATAAAAGGCCCAACGCAGCATCTCTGAGTCATTCAAAAATAAGCCACACCTCTTCCTCGCTCATGCAAGGAGGGTGGTCTGGTGAAATACCTCACTCATACTATCAGAGAACCTGGGTTACAGTCGTAAACTAAAGTTCTCTTTCAAGAATTTGTTTCGGGAATTTCACTTTTGGGATATACTGACTCCCGTATTTCCAGACAAGCTTATCCTGACGACCGACTGCCCTGCGCTATATATATCACACAAATGGGCTTTGCCACTCAGAAGATCCTACACGTAAAACAATATGCGCCAGGGTCGGTGCAGTGACATCGAGCCTATAAAACTCGCTGCTGAGCAAATATCTTGGATAGCTATGCCCTTAAATCAAGCCCAGGACGTAGCCATTTATCTAGTGCAGCTATTCCCAAACTGGAATACGTGCAATGGGGTATGCGCAATGCCGTCTGGGGTACGCCAAATAAAAATGTGATTCACAAAAAAAAATGTAAAAAATGTTTTTAAAATAGAATAAATGTCTTCACATTTTCAAACAGTGCATTTATATTTTCCAACGGGGCTATACATTTGGGTGAGGTTTTTTCTCGCCTGAGTAGCCTCGTTTCACCGCCCAAAATAAAATGAAACCATCTAGTGTTCAGCTATATAACAACACAATGTCAAATACAGGTAGCATAGTCAAATAATTAACATCCAATCACATTAACCGCTACTTTCTCATGGGAAACCTTCACTCTTGCGCAGAAACGAAACATGACAATTTGAAAAATAAGCCACGGGAGCTTTTTGAGCGAGAATAAAGACGACTTTCTAGTAGTAAGACATGTATAAAAGCAACAGATACCACTAAAAAGAAGGAGCTAGAAGTGTCTTATATGGTGAGCTACCGAGTGGCTAGGACATGCAAGCCCCATACTATTGTGGAGGATTTAATTATTCCTGCTGCCGTGGATTTAGCTGGGACAACGCTGGGGGAAAAGGCCCAAAAAACTGTACAGACAATGACTTCATCAAAGAACACTGTTTCACAACGCATCGGTGACATGGCAGGAAATGTTTTGAAACAATTACTACTTCACATACAAGCCAGTGAATTATATGTGTTACAGGTGGATGAGTCAACAGACGTGGCGGGTCTAGCACAACTCCTACTATATGTCCATTACGTTTATGGGGGGTCAATTAAGGAAGACATCCTCTTCTGCAAACCAGGGCAACATGAGATAATATTTTTAAAGTACTGGACAGCTTTGTGACATCAAATGGACTTTGGTGGTCAGGATGTGTTGGTATCTGTAATGATGACGCCAAAGCCATGACAGGGAGAGATAGTGGAGTGGTAACATGTGTGCAAGCAGTTGCGCCCGACGCCACTTGGGTACAATGCAGCATCCACAGAGAGGCTCTTGCTGCCAAGGGAATGCCTGACAGCTTGAAAGACATTTTGGACACTACAGTGAAAATGGTTAACTTTGTTAAAGCAAGGCCCCTGAATTCTTGTTTATTTTCTGCATATGGGCAGCGACCATGTAACGCTTTTACAACATACAGAAGTGCGCTGGTTATCAAGGGGCAAAGTATTGACACGTTTTTTTTTAAATTGAGAGACGAGCTTAAAGTTTTCTTTACTGATCATAATTTTCACTTCTCTGACCGCTTGCATGATGACGAGTTTGTCACACGACTCGCCTATCTGAGTGATGTTTTTTCTCGCTCGAATGATCTGAATCTAGGATTACAGGGACTCTCCGCAACTATATTCAATGTGCTGGACAAAATTGAAGCTATGATTCAGAAGTTGGAGGTCTATTCTGTCTGAATTAACAAGGACAACCCACAGGTCTTTCCATCATTGTATGATTTTTTTGTGTGCAAATGAACTCAAGCTTACGGACAATGTCAAATGTGATATAGCGAAGCACCTGAGTGAGCTGGGTGCGCAATTATGCAGGTACTTTCCCGAAACGGACGACACAAACAACTGGATTCGTTATCCCTTTCATGCCCTGCCTCCAGTCCACTTACTGATAGATATCTGAACAAGAGAGCCTCATCGAAATTGCAACAAGGGGTTCTGTGAAATTTAATCAGAAGCCACTGCCAGATTTCTGGATAGGGCTGCGCTCAGAGTATCCTGCCTTGGCAAATCACGCTGTTAAGACACTGATGCCCTTTGCAACCACGTACCTATGTGAGAATGGATTATTGGCCCTCACTAGCATGACAACTAAATACAGACACAGACTGTGTGCGGGAAATGATTTAAGACTGAGACTCTCTCCAATACAACCCAACATTGCAGAGTTATTTTTGATGAACAAATAAGCTTTTATATGTAAGATGGCTAAATAAAGAGCAAAATTATTGATTATTATTATATTATTATTTGTGACCTGGTCCTATAAGAGCTCTTTGTCACTTCCCATGAGCCGGGTTGTGACAAAAACTCACACTCATTCTTATGTTTAATAAATGCATTGTATAGTGTGTATGTGGCAGGCTTACAATGATGGCAAAAACAACATTTGAGAATGCGCTGACCCTGGTGCTAGAGGGGGTATGCAGCTGGTGGTTGAATGTTTGAAGGGGTACGGGACTATAAAAAGTTTGGGAACCACTGATCTAGTGGAATGGGCCCGTAGGCCAGCAGGAGACAGAAGACCCTTACTTGTGTAGGCCAAAGCAATAACCTCCACTATCCAGTGGGAGATACGTTGTTTAGTGAGGGCGTTACCTGTGTGAGGTTTCGCCCAGGAAACAAACAACTGATCACATTTCCTAAATCTCTTAGTCCTGTCCATGTACATGCGCAGAGCGCGTACTGGACTCAACATATGCAACCGTTGATGTTCCGGAGAGGAAAGCGGTGGGGATAAAAAGCTACCAGCTCAAGGGGAAGACACATCAAAGAAGGGTTAATAATCTCAGGGGTAAAGGTGGGGTTAAGCCGCAATGATACCCTATTGTTACCGGGTGCAAATTGTGCGCATGACAAGTGCATCGAGAGTTTCTGAATGTCAATTACAGGCTTGGTGGAGGCCAATGCTTGTGATAGCGCGGTCTTAAATTAAAGCATCTTCAGCTCCACCTGAGCCAGGGGCTCAAAAGGCTATTGGCATAGAGCATCCAAAACAATTGATAAATCCCATGACGGGGCAAGCTGTTTGGACACCGGACACAAGCGATGTGCACCCTTCATAAAACGGGCAACAAGGGGGTGTTGCCCCACTGTCGTGCTCCCAAAACCCACATGACAAGCCTGAATAGCTGCTAGAAATACCTTAATAGGAGAAAAAGCCTTTCCCTTTTCTAGTAATTCCTGTAGAAACGACAGGATTCCTGGGACAGAGTACTGGAATGGCAGTCTGTGATTTTGCGAACCATTCCTCAAAAACTTTCCATGTACAATTATAAAGTGACCTGGTGGATGAGGCTCTAGCACTGAATAGTCAAAATGACATTTTGGGGAAGCCCGGCAGTGTTCAAGTTGAACCATTCACGGGCCAGGCCAAGAGTGCCAACCGTTCTGGGTGAGGATGGAAAATCTCCCTTTGCGCCTGGCATAGTAGGTCCCGACACAGGGGGAAGGGCCACGGATGACCGCATAGTAGTTGAGTGATCTCTGCTAGCCACTTTTTCTCCTGCCAATATGGCGCTATTAGTATGAGCGATGGCCCCTTCTCCTACACCCTGGCTAGGATGGAGGAAATCAGGGCCAGTGGGGGGAATGCATACAGGAGGATGCGTGTCCACTCGTGCGCCAACTCCCATCTATGCATCCCGATCCCTCAGGGAAAAGAACAGTGGACACTGAATATTCTCCATTGATGCATAAAGATCCACTGCTGGAATGCTGAAGTGCATCCAAACCTGATTGGCTACCTCCGGGTGAAGCTTCCACTCTCTGGGTAGTGGATTCCCCCTGGAAAGTAAATCTGCCCCCAGATTCAGTACTCCTGGTACATTTTACATTTAAGTCATTTAGCAGACGCTCTTATCCAGAGCGACTTACAAGTACATACATTCATACTTTTTTTGTACTGGCCCCCCGTGGGAATCGAACCCACAACCCTGGCGTTGCAAGCGCCATGCTCTACCAACTGAGCCACACGGGGCCCTGAGTAGCTGAGTACATGAGTAGCTCTCCGTGACTGGAGATGCACACTGCTCCACACAATTAGTCTGTGTGACAGTGTGTGTAAGTGAGGGGATCCCAGTCCCCCTTGTCTGTTTATGTAAGCCACAACAGTGGTATTTGTCTGTTCTGACTAGAACATGACGACCCTCCAGAAATGGGAAGAACGACTTTAATGCCAGGGACACTGCAAGGAGTTCCAGGCAGTTTATGTGAGTAGAACGGAGATGGGGTCCCCACACCCCGTTGACTGTTCTGCCCTCGTGGGTCGCACCCCTTGAATCGGGGCGGGGTGACAGCGAATTGTAGTCTGTACCCCCTGTCTATTGTGCCCTGTACCCAGTTTGACACTGCGCATGCCAGCCAATTCTCTCTCCGCTCCGAGGGCTGACCGAGCTTTCCCCCATAGATGTTTTAGCAGCACCCTCCGTCAGGTGGAGGGTGTACGAAAGTCCGCAATGCACTGTGCATGTCCGGCTGGCTCGTAGCGGGAGCACGCTTATGTGGCCTGTCACCACAAAAAGAGTGGTAGTTCCCTCTGGTGGCGTTATAGGGAGGCACCATGTTTGTTTTGATTTTGTGAGAGACAACATGTCTGACTGCGCCCTTGGCCTGTAGCCTGGTTGCGCTAATGTGAACATTTTTAATGTGAACTGACATTGGGGTGTGTTTGTGAGACAAGAGGGGGGCTTTGTAGGAGCATCCATCTGAACATTGTCTCTTCTCCTCTTTGGGCTGTACCCTGTCACCACCGACTGAGGTGCCGGGGGAGTCTAATGCTTCCTGTGCATGTTGCAGCCCAAGGCAAGCAGAGCACACCAAGTGGGTGTCCTTGGCAGATATCTTGTTTCCACAGGAGCAGATTCGTGCTGGGAGCTACTCCTCTTTAGGGGTATCAGATACTTTTGTCGCTATAGATTGGATGCTATGTTTTTAGTTGTCAGAAAAAAACTAGCGTGGTAGGCAAGTCCGATAACCCACTAATCGCTAGCTATCTCCAACGGTGGCTCTCGGTGTGATAGCCGACTGCCGTTTCCGAAGGACAGGTTAGAAAAGATAGCTCGGTATAGCTAGTAAAAACCTTTCGTGACAAAGTAAAAAAAAAAAGATAGCTAGCGTGGTGGCTAGCTTTTCCAGTGTCTAGTCACTGTTTGGATACGGCTAACTTGGTTGTGAATGAGTTAGCTGTGTCACAGCTGTACCCGTTTCTCCCTTGAATAATCCTCCTTTAGCTATGGTGAAGGAAAAGGAAAATTGTCACCACTGCACAGTCCCGAGCTCACGTCTGTGGACAGTTTAGTTATTTCTGGAAAACGCAGTCGTGTCGAGGTAGGCTTTCTGATGAGAAGAGGATTTTGAATGACTCAGAGACCTGGGCCTTTTATAGGGTAGGAGGGACACCCTTCCCAGACATGGCTGGCGTAGTGTAATAAAGGCTTCTGACGAATACGCTGGGGGCGTATCCCATAAGTGAAACACCGAAACAAATACCTGAAAGAGAACTAAGGGTACAGCTCGAAAATTCATGCCCCTTGGGTGCTGCCACAGAGTTACATTAGAAGTGCCCATCCAAGAAGGCTCAAGATCATTGGCCACAGATAAAATTACATCAAATCACATTATATCTTCAGTAGCTTTGATTGGACTGATCATGTCAACATCATACTTTCAAAATCTTAGCTAGCAGTGATCATCATGAATGAAGTCGAACAATCTACTGGCAAATCCTTTTTAATCATTGTCATATACAGAGAAATAATGTAGATAAATGATAGATAAAACATATCGGTTCTCATCGGCCATTGGATATAAACATTACACAAGCTGGAAATCGCAAATTCAACAATGAGTGGTTTGGAAGGAATCAGTGGCTAACTGCAAGCATTGCAAAGCAATCACTAGCCTGCTATTCAGTGGAGTGGGTGTGTGGTCTCAATTCTGGGTTTAAGGGTCTCTTTTCCAAGCTTAAAATGATAAACATTCAACATTGGCGATGCTGTCAATACAGCATGATTTCTGCCGCGCTCAAAACAACCTTTAACTCGGAACTGGGAAATCTGACTTCAATGAGTTCAAGACAACTGGGAACTTTGGGGAAAAAACTTGCTCCTACTGGGACAATACGTTCTGAATGGTCATCTAACTCAAAATTGTAAGTATGGGAATTGGGCCTCTTTCTAGAGCTACGACCTGAAGATCACTGACGTCATCATGATTCAACCTTTTTTTTTTTTTTTCCAGAGTTCCCATTTGTCTTGAAACCATAAATCCAGAGAATGACCCACGAAGGACTGCTGCGCCACCTTCCTAATCAAGTGAGCACAGCACAACAAGGTGAGTCCAAAAATGTATTGTACGCTGCTGCATAAATGATGTAATATGCCAGGGAGATATGTATACTGTGGCTAAGAAAGTAATACTAAGTGTATGTTGTGTAGTAAGCTGTTGTGCCTCAACCTAATAATTTTGTCTATTTTCCCCTCTTAATTTTGCCTACTTTTCTGACTTTGTGGTGCACATGTAGCCTATAACCTGTTTTAGAGAAATCATAGAATATTGTAAGAGCTTTCATTAGCTGCATATATGCCCCCTTTATTTATCCAAAGGTTCTGACTTGGTGTACAGGGAGAACACTAAGAATGGCCCATGTTCTGAATTCTGTCTCTGTACATTTCAAAAGTGCTAAACAAATAGTTATATTGACTACGTTCGTCCTAGCTCGCACATTGTCTTAATCAAAATAATGGATTGCCTCTTATCCGCTTGTCATCCCATTATGCCATAGTTTGTACAGCTCAATTGTCAGTAGAAACCACATTTGTTTAAGCAAGTCAGCCATATCAGCTATGTTTTTTTTAAGGCAGTAAATGAGGCTGAATTGACTGTTTTGCTGCCAAACAAGGCTCCGCTGATAGCCAGGTGTAGCAGTGTTAAGGTGTTGGGACTGCCGGCGGTGACAGCTTTATGTAGGCCCTAACAGTTTGTGGGCACAGTTTGTCACTGTTATAGTGCAATTAATATATTTTGGCTTTGCTGGCACGCATCCCCAACATTTTTGTTGTTTGCCCCACCAAGATTTACATGCTAAAATCGCCACTGAGTACATCACATTCGAATGAAACGGGTGCAATAAAACCAAAACTACGGGCTCGCTCTCGTGCCTTGGGCCTGGAGCAGTGACTGCGCGGTGAACGTGCATGGAACCGGTGGGCTCGCGGAGGAGCTGTACCTCACACATATGTGAAGCTAGCCACAACAGTGGAATTTGCGGTTCGCCCTCAAAATAAAAGTCTCCAATTGAAAGTGATTTAAAATGGATACAAATAGAGTAAGTGGAAATGCCATATTTGGACTAGATAATGCTAAACAAGGTCGGAATACTGTTATATAAATTCAACAAAAAACGATAATTTGTTAATTTGACACCAGAAATGTAAAAATCTGCTGAAATTGCACTGTGGATGTATTACACTCCAGAATTGCATTGGGGAATACTTAAATGCACTGCACAGCCTAACTAACCTACGGATGTCGCACCCATGAAATGGAGTATCAACCTACTCAGTGACACTAAAAGAACCAATAGACTGACTGGAATTGTGTTCTGTGAGTGTCATTGAGTAGGCTATGCAACATCCATAGGCTAGGCTATACCTAAGCAATAAGGCCTGAGGAGGTGTGGTATATGGCCAATATACCACAGCTAAGGGCTGTTCTTGTTGCGGAGTGCCTGGACACAGCCCTTAGCCGCGGTATATTGGCCATATATCACAAACCCGAGAGGAGCCTTATTGGTATTATAAATTGGTTAGAAACATAATTAGAGCAGTGAAACTAAACATTTAGTCATACCCGTGGTATACAGTCTGATATACCATGGCTTTCAGCCAAATCAGAATTCAGGGCTCAAATCGTTTATAAAGTGCAACATGAATGCCTAATACTAATGTGGAAAACAGTAAGCCGGTTTTTAATTTTCAAAAAGTCACAGAAGATGAGGTCTTATCTGCACTATCTGCTATAGATTCTAAGAAATCATTAGGCGCTGACAATCTGGATCCATATTTACTCAAGTGTGCGGCACCTATTATTGCTAGTGCAGTGACGCATATCTTTAATCAAACATTTGTCGTAGGAAAGATTCCTAAATCTTGGAAAACAGCTGTTGTTTCACCACTCCTCAAGGGAGGTGATGGTAGTGAATTTGATCATTATCGGCCCATCTCTAAGGTCTCCTGTTTGGCTAAAATTCTAGAGTCATTGGTGAATAGGCAACTAGAATCTTTTTTAACTGTTAACAATACTCTTTCTAGTAATCAATCTGGCTTCAGACCTAAACACAGTACTATTACAGCCACTGTACGTGTTGTAAATTATATTACTAATGCCCTAGATAATAGAAAGTACTGTGCCGCCTTGTTCATAGATTTGTCTAAAGTTTTTGACACTATAGACCATGCGATACCTTTGGGTAAGCTGTCGTCAATAGGACTGGGATTGGATGCCTGTTGTTGGTTTCATGACTATCTAAAGGATAGAAGTCAGGCTGTTAGAGTCGACGGCATCCAGTCGGAGCCATTGGAGTTGGTTAATGGGGTCCCACAAGGCTCTATACTTGGTCCATTACTGTTCACTCTCTACATAAACAATATCGGTGATGAGATAAGAAAGTGTCAAATTCATTTTTATGCTGATGACACTGTCATGTACTCTATCGCTTCAAATGGCTGACCAAGCATTATCACTATCGGAGACAGATTTTAAGATATTACAAGGGTCTTTTATACAGCTGAAACTTGTTTTAAATGCAAAGAAAACACATTTTATGATTTTTAATAGGTTCAAAAAGTTGGTTGAAAATACACTTGCACTTACGAGCTTAGATGGTTCTCGAATTAATCAGGTCTCTGCATATAAATACTTAGGGATATGGTTGGATGATAAACTGTCTTTTAAAATGCATATTGACGAACTTTGTAAACGGCTAAAAATCAA
Source organism: Salvelinus namaycush (assembly GCF_016432855.1). Lineage (NCBI taxonomy): Eukaryota > Metazoa > Chordata > Actinopteri > Salmoniformes > Salmonidae > Salvelinus > Salvelinus namaycush. The sequence goes on from NC_052316.1 coordinate 9,851,876, forward strand.
GCTAGGCTTCCTCTATAGAAACAGGACATGTTTGTCCTCTACAAATAGAAGACAAATTGTGCCAGCTACTTTTGTCTGTTATAGATTATGGGGATGTTATCTACATGCATACAACAGCATCAACACCTAAATCGCTGGATGCTACTTATCATTGCGCACTTAGGTTTATTACGGGTGCTAGCTACAGAACTCACCACTGTGGTTTATATCAAAATGTGGGTTGGACTTCGTTGTCCATGAGACGAGAACAACATGCTCTCGTGTTTTGTCTATAAAGCACTTCTGAATAAACTACCTTCTTATTTATCATCACTCATCAATATTATAATTATATTTCCTAAAACCAGGTCTCAAGCATGGATTACACTTGAGGCCCATGCGATTTCCACAGAGTTGGGTATGGCTGCCTTTTCCTGTTACACTCCTTGCCTATGGAATAGCCTGCAGACTAAACTTAAGACTCTTGTCCCCCTTGCCCATTTTAAAAATGTATTGGAGGATTTTTATTTTTGTATTGCTTGTAACTGTTTCAGGTAATGCAAGTTATTGTGCTGTTAGGGGAATAACCTGTGTAAATGTAATAATCTGCTGTTGTATTTTTTTGTGTTATCTGTGATCATTTTGTTTGTCTTGTTAAGTTTCTTAATCATTGCACCTAAACTGTAAACATGTATACGCAGGTCCCAGCTGTAAAAGAGACCTTGGTCTCAGTCATTGTTCCTTGTTGAAATAAAGGTATAATAATAATAATAATACACCCAATGGACTGACTGGAAAGGTGATTCCTGGAATAAAAGCTAAGATGCTAATATGTGTGTAAACTCACAGTTGTGCTATGCGAGTGTCACAGAGTAGGCTGATACACCATTTCATGTGTGCAACAACCATAGGTTAGGCTGTTCAGTGCATATACTGTAAGTATGCCCACAATACAATTCTAAAGTCTAATACACCCACTGTGCGATTTCAACTGATTTTTACTTTTATTGTGTCAAATGAACTAATTGTTGTATTTTGTTGAATTTATATAACATTCCGACGTTGTTTAGCATTATGTAGTCCAAATATGGCATGATTCCACTATTTGTATCCGTTTGAATCACTTTCAAATTTGGACTTTTATTTTTAAGGCAAATCCTTATCGTGGCTAGCGTCACACAGGTGTGCCTCACAGTGCTTGTCTTGCTGCTGCAACTTGACAGCTACTCCTCCGGAGGCGGTCACTCTAAACAAGTAAGTTATCTACCTTCTGAAGACATTTAGCTTCGACAATTGCGTGTGATGAAAATGGCAATTTGATATTCTTACTGACATTTTAGTTGTGACTTTGTTTTTACTTTATTTCTTGCGCGAGTATTCACCACTTACATTTGGTGGGTGAGCTGTTTTGAGTCATTCGCAGGCTAGCTAGCGTTAGCAAAACCATTAGCATGGCTAGCTAGTTCTTTATACCTCCTCAGTGGCTAGCACAGATAGCCAGCAGGCACGTCCTGTGTGCTTTCACAAATGACGCTAACGTTAGTTCTGTTGTGACTGCCTGGTTTTACATTCACGTTGCATGATATCTTAAGTGTTAAACTGTCATTTTCGCTACTACATCAAAATGTAACGTCACTAGCTTGCAACCTCACAATTGTGGCATGCTTTTCTACGAAGTACTTGCTAGCTAACTGGCTAGTTTATTAGTTTTGAGAGGCTAGGTACGGGTTTGAAAACATAAGGAACGAAGATATCTTTTAATATCTGCGAGAAATCATAAGGTTAATTAAATTACTACACCTTTTATAGGGTTAGTGATCCCACACGGCCATATCTTCATGTTACAGCCCTTGTTTACAGGAGACCGAGCTGACCACCTGTGCTATCTATATCTGTGTTCGAATACTCATACTAACCGTACTATTTGTGACCTAAATTGAGTATATAGTATGGATATAGTTAGTATGCCGAAAGTTCCCGGATGTCGTACTACATTCGCCAAAATACAAAGTATACAAGCAGTGGACGCTATTTCTGTGTTTTAGGGCCCATAATGCAATTCTTCAGAAAATAGGCGTGGCTTCACATCGTTTTCAGATTTGATGAAATTCAGGAAAATATGCAGCCGAAGTCCAACGACAGTGCATAGTAATTCATTGCTTTAACTAATTATGACAAATGTTAAGAAAATGTTGTGCAATGTAATGACTTTTCAAATAATTTACCTTACACATTATGTTGTCTGACAATTTCTTAGCTACACTATCCTTACGAACCGCATAGTATATCATTACTGCATTATGTACCGGTATGTAAGCCAGCTACCTAAGGATACTTGGCCACTAATACATCGAACTTGCCAGTATATTAGCTATATGCTCTCTAACTACCCAATGTTTATTGACTTGATTATTTCCGTCATTCTTAGTTGAACTAAGGAGTTGAATTTACGAACACACAGGTGTGTTCTTAAATTCACTCTGGTTATCTACTACGATTTCAGAGCACTCTAGTCTGAGAGTATTGTTAGCATCTAACAATTGGATATAGTTATTTATTGTGCACTGCTCGCCGACGCAAACGAGGACCTCCTAATCAGAACAGTCTATAGATTATGTACATACCTTCCAATGTGGAACTCATGGTGCTAAACAGGTAGTCATTTGCCTCATCCTTAACTAGAACTCTTCTCCAATGTTATGAGCTAAGACAGAATGTTACTGTATAAGAACTGTACTTACTGTTATTAACTGTATACATGAGGACGGCAAGCTCTATAGGGCTGCCTCAGCACCCTGACTGTATCAGGTAGTGCATACAACCTTATTTCACAAGTCTTAGTGACCTTATACCAGAAGAACAAATACAGTAGTGGAGTTGTTTATTCTACTGAACACGAGACATTTAGCTACTGTACTGTAGTTTCACACTTCTGCAGCACCTGATGTGTTTGAGTTTTAAAGGGGGACTTCGGGATTTTGGTAATGAAGCCCTTTATCTACTTCCCCAGAGTTAGATGAACTCATCGATACCGTTTTTATGTATCTGCATCCAGTATAAATAAAGTTGGAGGTTGTTTTGCAAGCTAATGCTAACTAGCATTAGCGCAATGACTTGAAGTCTATGGTATCTACTAGCATGCTAGTTGGAAATTGCGTTAACTCTAGTTAGCTACTTAATTCTAACTGCATGCAGAGATGTATAAATGAGTTTGTCTGACTGGGGAAGTAGATAAAGGGCTTTATTGCCAACATCTTGAAGTATCCCTTTAAGTGTTAACCACATTTGCAAAGTGCCTCTCTCATACACACAGACAAACAACTCAAGTTTAGGCTTAAATAACATCACTTTGGTCAAGGAATATAGTATAAAGTCATGAGCAAAGACTGAACAATGTTGTGCAAACTAGCGGAAAAGTTATTATTAGGGAGGTCTCAACATTATGTAGCCTAACCTAAAACTAAAAATGGTACCCTAATTCAGCTATTTATAAGTACATGGGCCTAGCAGAACTAGTTTGATATTCTTTGGAAGCAAAAACGCTGCTTGGAGAAAAGCTACATGCAGGGCTCAAATGCTTACTCAGTCTGTCTACCCTCTTCCTTTCCTTCTGAGGTTTCTGTTTCTCACCCGGTTTTCTAGCTAGAAGATGCACTCTTAGTCAACTGGTGTCAGGCAGGCCATGCAGAAGTGACAGGCCTGTGTGTACCCCACTGCACTGCAACTTATTTCCCAGAGGCAGGAAAGTTGCTGTCACCAGTTGCTGTAACCAAGCAGCAAGCCTCGCTCTCCACAGGAACTCAGGATGATGTCATAGCCCCGGGCGGTAGGGCTTTAGACAGACTTTACCCATCCATAGATCAAGTTGATCCTAACTGTTATAGGCCTGTTTCTATTTTGCCCTGTTTATCAAAAGTGTTGGAAGAAATTGTCAATAATCAACTGACTGGCTTTCTTGATGTCTATAGTATTGTCTTGGGTATGTAATCTGGTTTCTGCTCAGGTTATGGATGTGTCACTGCAACCTTAAAGGTCCTCAATGATGTCACCATTGCCCTTGATTCTAAGCAATATTGTGCTGCTATTTTTATTGACTTGGCCAAAGGTTTTGATACGGTAGACCATTTAATTCTTGTGGGCCGACTAAGGAGTATTGGGGTCTTTGGCCTGGTTTGCTAACTACCTCTCTCAAAGAGAGAGCTACTGCCTATCACCAAGGGAGTGTCCCAAGGCTCGATCCTAGGCCCCACGTGCTTCTCAATTTATATCAACATAGCTCAGGCAGCAGGAAGCTCTCATCCATTTATACACATACATGTTATTCAATCATTGAGCGCTTGCCAACAAGCATCTGCGTTGCCAAGCGCTAAAATAGAAGTCAGTTCTATTTGTGACACTGAACGCGGTGCAAGTTCTGCCTCTCCCATCTCCTCATTGGTTTATAGAAGCAGATACTCATGAACTGAGTTCGGTCGGTCGTCGTGGTAATACTATGAAAGTTAGATGCCAATCGCCATATAAAGTCCAAAGAAGAAAAAGCCTGGAAAGAGGAGAGATGACTAGAAACCATTCGGTTGATCGTTTTATGTGTGGATTAATTGTCAGAATAGAGGACCTTGTGCATTTCAGCTATAATAACAACTCAACATTTATATCCCAGGACAAATTAGCTAGCAACAGCAAGCTAGCTATATAGGACAAATTAGCTAGCTAAATTGCCATAAATGTTTAATGCTTTTTGACCTGTCCCCAAATTAATATAATTGGTTCAGAGTTTTTGATATTTCAACCTGTGTGTCGTGATCGCGTTTGGTGTGGGGGGGACAAAATCAATTTGCGCACGATGGCGTCCGGTTTGGGTCTGGTATTAGTGTCCAATAAGCTTTCTCTACCCGTAACCTTGTTCTGAACACCTCCAAAACAAAGGTCATGTGGTTTGGTAAGAAGAATGCCCCTCTTCCCACAGGTGTTATTACTACCTCTGAGGGTTTAGAGCTTGAGGTAGTCACCTCGTACAAGTACTTGAGAGTATGGCTAGATGGTGCACTGACCTTCTCTCAGCACATATCAAAGCTGCAGGCTAAAGTTAAATCTAGACATGGTTTCCTCTATCGTAATCGCTCCTCTTTCACCCCAGCTGCCAAACTAACCCTGATTCAGATGACCATCCTACCCATGCTAGATTACGGAGACATCATTTATAGATCGGCAGGTAAGGGTGCTCTCAAGCGGCTAGATGTTCTGTATCATTCGGCCATCAGATTTGCCACCAATGCTCCTTATAGGACACATCACTGCACTCTATACTCCTCTGTAAACTGGTCATCTCTGTATACCCGTCACAAGACCCACTGGTTGATGCTTATTAATAAAACCCTCTTAGGCCTCACTCCCTCCTATCTGAGATATCTTCTGCAGCCCGAGATATCTTCTGCAGCCCTGATCCTCCACATACAACACCCGTTCTGCCAGTCACATTCTGATAAAGATCTCCAAAGCACACACATCCCTGGGTCGCTCCACTTTTCGGTTCGCTGCAGCTAGCGACTGGAACGAGCTGCGACTGGAACGAGCTGCAACAAACACTCAAACTGGACAGTTTTATCTCAATCTCTTCATTTAATGACTCAATCATGGACACTTACTGACAGTTGTGGCTGCTTTGTGTGATGTATTGTTGTCTCTACCTTCTTGCCCTTTGTGCTGTTGTCTGTGCCCAATAATGTTTGTACCATGTTTTGTGCTGCTACCATGTTGTTGTCATGTTATGTTGCCTTGCTATGTTGTTGTTTTAGGTCTCTCTTTATGTAGTGTTGTCTCTCTTGTTGTGATGAGTGTTTTGTCCTATATTCTTTAAACTTCCCCGCAGGAGGCCTTTTGCCTTTTGGTAGGATGTCATTGTAAATAAGAATTTGATCTTAACTGACTTTTCTAGTTAAATAAAGGTAAATGTGATATATATAAATAACTGGATGGAGATGCAAGGCCAATGAAGTTGTTGCTCCACCTAAAATGATTTATACTTGCCTTGAGTAACCTAGATGGATCAGCACAATCGTTTTAGACGAAAGCCAAATAAAACCACCCAGGGGCCAAATTCGGCCCGCTGGCCGCCAGTTAAGGAACTCTTGGGTATGGTATTATTTTGCTCTGATAACCAAAACAGAGTGAAATGTTTAGGCTAGATGACTAATCTTTGTATAATTTGTCCCTGTACTTGCAACTATGGCTGCCTTGCTGTATTAGTCATGTGCATTTGAAGCGTGGGCTATCATTGAATGATCTAGCTTACCTAATGATCAACACTTAGCCTAATGGGTGTAACGTATGATTAACCGATGAACGTTATGGGTTTAGAGCTTCTTGTCTTATTGGGGCAGTACAAGGAGGCAGTTTCACCTGTAAGGCAGAAACTGAAGGGAAACCTCTGCCCACAAAACCAGTTAGACTAGTTAAATGGCTCAAGTGTTGTCTTATGTGGTAAGGTCTATTGATGTCAATTGTTTTCACCACTCCCTAACCTAAGTATAGGCCTAAACTGTAGTGAACGATGTAAGATGGGTAGTTGGCCTACTGTAGCATAGGCTAGGCCTGGATTTTACCCTCTAGATAGCTTATCACTACTGTGTGTGCAGTAATGAATGTGAGTGAACATGTGAAGCTGTTAGTTCAGGTAACCACACAGACAAGTTTAAAACTAGGCCTACAGAGGAAGCCAACGGTCTAAAGACGAGCCTAATATCATCAGGGCACCATGCGGACTTTCTTTACAAGGAGCACGTGTGTACCTAAGTAGAAACATTTGAAGCGCACAAAAATAAATTTGGGACCACAATGAAAGATAGTTGAAGTAATAAAGCTAGAACGCATCATTTTTCTAGGCGCACTGGTGCTCCTAAATTAACATTCCATATCTCGCAGAAAAATATTAGGGTGCGTAGTATGCGAGTAAAATGGGCACACTGTAGAGCCCTGCACATACAATCCTGTCTTTTAAAAAAAATGTGTGAGTGAGTAGCCTTGACAGATCATGTGAAAGTGAATTGTTTGCTAAAGCTTCCAGGGCAAAATGTAGGACTGGTCAATGGCAGTGCCAAAACCCTTTCACTTTCTATACTTGTGCTCAGCATAACAATGGCAACACAGTCACAGATAAGATATGCAGGCCTACAGGTTAAATAGCTTGTAACTGTTCCTAACGTTCTATAAGAGTAAATCGAGTTGTCCTAACCTGTCACACTGCTGTAACAGTTGAGCACTGAATACCTACAGCATTTTGATATAGGTTAGGCCTAGTCAAATCTTTTCAAATCTCTGTACTTTAATTGCGTATAACTGGGAACATTCATCCTTTTACCCCTCTGCAGTTTGTAATGGATGTAATTGAATGAGTGTGATGGGAGCACATGACTCTGCAGCCACAGTGGTGCGTGTGTGTGCTTTCTCTTTCACCAGTAAGGGTTAAGGATCCACTCGCTTCACATAGGCTAGCCTATTCCACATGTTACACTTGGGTTGGCCTAGGTGGCTACTGGCTAGCAAACTTGTTAGCAAACAAGCAACCAAGTAGCTTCACTCTGCCAGGCTAATAACAACTCCTGGCTGTCGCTGCGTCTGCTGAATTTCAAGGTAAATATGTCTTCAGAAGAAGGTCTTTGTATTAGAACAGCACTGCTTTTCATTCAACAGGCACCGTAACAGGTCTTTGAGTTGAACAACCAGCCTAAGGTCACGACTACAGAGTGAGACCACGGCTCGTAGTCTTGATAAGCTTCGTATGAGATGTCTTTTTTTTTTTTTATACATTAGGCTGTGTAAGGTTTTGGTTCAGCATTTCTCTAAAAGCTGTAAAGCAAGTTACAGACTTGAAATAGCTTTTTACTCCGTCAGTGCACTGTCTCTCGGCAGCGTATTCAGATCATAACTCTTGTGGGTTTGATTTGATCTTAACTCTTGACAGGTTTATAACTCTTGACAGGTTTGATTTGATCTTGTCAAGATGTGAGTGTCAGGATAAACAACAAGGCTATCACAAGCTATGTTTATCCTACAGCTCTTGTAAGAGCAGAAAAAAAACAATGCAGTCCTCAAACAGGAGTCATCATCCTCTACATCTTCAAAACAAAGTGAAGAGCCAAGGCCTGTTTTGGTTAAACTGATAGGTTTACTTCAGTGAGTTTTGAGGTCAGCAAACGTTAGACCTAAGTGTAATTTGACTGCTGAATCGACAATGTCTATTTCAGATATAGGGCTTTGAGGGACTGAAATGACAGGCTTGGGTACTCTGCCCTCCACTCCAGTTTTAAATTAGGCCTTTCCCTAGGTGACTGTTGATTTGTGGGATGACTTGTCAAATTGGCCCGTTCACTTTTAATATGATTCAGTGAGTCTCGTTTGATCTGTATTTCTAGCATCTTGGTTAGTCCTGTAAGGTAATAATTGGCAGTTCATTTGATAATGCTTCTTCACTAGATACTGTCATGATGTGACAAACTGGAAGGTTACTCCCTTCTTAAATGTGTAATGTTAGACCTATGTAGGCTAGGCCTAGGCTATATGCTTTCTATACCAAAATTACAATCCAACTGTACTGAAATGCATGTGTTGTGTGTTTCATCCAGGGCTGCAGCAGCAGGAGGCTGAGCAGAAGGACACTGTAAGGCGAAGCAGTGAACAGAGGGGCAGAGCGCTGGCCCCTGGGGCTCCTGGCTAACCATGGACGACACCTCCTCTCTGGGCAAAGTGAGCGGCTCTACTGAATCCGTGGCCACCGTCACCAGCGAGGAGTTTGTGCTGGTGCAGCCGTCCGCCGGAGGATCCCCCTCGGGCTCAGAGGGCAAGCCCAGACTCAAGGTGGGTCTCCGCCACAACACTCACACACTTATCTATTAATTTGATCAGTCACATAGACAAAACATGCACGCACACACACGTAATTATAACAAACTGATTACTTCTATTGATTATTCCTATAATTAATTGCTCTACTAGAAAGCAACTGTCTCTTCTGAAAGCCAGGCTAGTTCACACACTATTTTTATTTAATTGTTATTTAACCTTTATTTAACTAGGCAAGTCAGTTAAGAACAAATTCTTATCTACAATGACGTCCTACCAAAAGGCAAAAGGCCTCCTGCGGGGACGGGGGCCTGGGATTAAAATAAATAAATAAATACAATATAAATATAGGACCAAACACGCATGACAACAAGAGAGACAACACAACATAAAGAGAGACCTAAGACAACAACATAGCAAGGCAGCAACATAACAACAACATGGTAGCAACACAACATGGTAGCAGCACAAAACATGGTACAAACATTATTGGACACAGTCAACAGCACAAAGTTCAAGAAGGTAGAGAAAACAATACATCACACAAAGCAGCCACAACTGTCAGTAAGAGTGTCCATTATTGAGTCTTTGAATGAAGAGATTGAGATAAAACTGTCCAGTTTGAGTGTTTGTTGCAGCTCGTTCCAGTTGCTAGCTGGAGCGTATTGAAAAGAGGAGCGACCCAGGGATGTGTTTGCTTTGGGGACCTTTAACAGAATGTGACTGGCAGAATGGGTGTTGAATGTTGAGGATGAGGGCAGCAGTAGATATCTCAGATAGGAGGGAGTGAGGCCTAAGAGGGTTTTATTAATAAGCATCAACCAGTGGGTCTTGCGACGGGTATACAGAGATGACCAGTTTACAGAGGAGTATAGAGTGCAGTGATGTTCTATAAGGAGCATTGGTGGCAAATCTGATGGCCGAATGGTAAAGAACATCTAGCCGCTCGAGAGCACCCTTACCTGCCGATCTATAAATGATGTCTCCGTAATCTAGCATGGGTAGGATGGTCATCTGAATCAGGGTTAGTTTGGCAGCTGGGGTGAAAGAGGAGTGATTACGATAGACAAAACCAAGATTTAACTTTAGCCTGCAGCTTTGATATGTGAAGGACAGTGCACCGTCTAGCCATACTCTCAAGTACTTGTACGAGGTGACTCCCTCAAGCTCTAAACCCTCAGGAGGTAGTAATAACACCTGTGGGAAGAGTGGCATTCTTCTTACCAAACCACATGACCTTTGTTTTGGAGGTGTTCAGAACAAGGTTAAGGGTAGAGAAAGCTTGTTGGACACTAAGAAAGCTTTGTTGTAGAGCATTTAGCACATCATCCAGAAAGGGGCCAGCTGAGTATAAGACTGTATCATCTGCATATAAATGGATGAGAGAGCTTCCTACTGCCTGAGCTATGTTGTTGATGTAAATTGAGAAGAGCGTGGGGCCTAGGATTTAGCCTTGGGGTATTCCCTTGGTGACAGGCAGTGGCTGAGACTGCAGATTACACTACACAGGGTTTCGCCTCTCAATCCCTTCCTTTCCTCAGATGTCCTGCAATGGGAACGAACAGCTGGAGAGAGCCATGGAGGAGGTGCTGGATGACGATGTGGTGAAAGAGGAGATTAGTGGAGGAGCAGCAGCAGCAGAGGAGAGAACAGAGACTTTTCAGGAGTCATTGACCTCCACAGCCCCCGGTCCACAGATACGACCCCAGGGCTTTGCGCTGGACCCCACACCTGCAGGTACTGTCGGCACTACACCTCTCACCCCTTAGGGCAATGAATCAGTCTGTGATGTTTGGAAAAGTTAACGCATGAGCATCTCAATGTACAGAATCAGACACGCCATATCAAAACATCTATATAGATTGTTAAACAAAAAAAATATTATTTTTTGTTTATATATATATATATATATATATATATATATATTACTCTGGGTCTTCCTTTCCTGTGACGGTCGTCATGAGAGCTAGTTTCATCATAGCTCTCATTGATGGTTTTTGTGAAGATGGAGCCGGAGGGGATGGCTGCTGTTTTATTGGCTCTTATCCAACCATGTTATTTTGTTTGTTTTTCTGCGTATTTCGTAACTTGTTTTGTACATAATGTTGCTGCTACCGTCTCTTATGACCGAAAAGAGCTTCTGGACATCAGAACTGCGATTACTCACCTCAAATTGGACAAAGAGTTTTTCTTTAATGAGTCATACGAGAAGTATATACTCCAAACACCCGAACAGGCCCTCATCCCCGTCATTCACTGGAGAAGGAAACAGAGATTTCGCAGAAAGAGATCAGGGTGACTTGTGAGGATCAGGCGACGAGTGGCTAATCTGCCTTTGCCCTCCGTACTGCTAGCTGACGTTCAATCGCTGGAAAATAAATGGGACAAACTGAAACCACGTATATCCTATCAACGGGACATTTAAAAACTGTAATATCTTATGTTTCACCGAGTCGTGGCTGAACGACGATATTAATAACATACAGCTGGTGGGTTATACACTATCGGCAGGATAGAACAGCAGCCTCTGGTAAGACACGGGCGGGGGCCTATGCATATTTGTAAACAACTGGTGCACGATATCTAAGCAAGTCTCAAGGTTTTGCTCACCTAAGGTAGTGTGGTCTACACACTGGTTAAGGGCTTGTAAGTAAGCATTTCACTGTAAGGTCTACAGCTGTTGTATTCGGCACGTGACAAATAAAATTTGATTAGATTTTTGCGACTGCTCTTGAAGAAATGTCAAAGTTCTTCAAATGTTCCGGATTGACTGACCTTCGTGTCTTAAAGTAATGATGGGTTGTCATTTCTCTTTGCTTATTTGAGCTGTTCTTGCCATAATGTGGCTTTGGTCTTTTACCAAGTAAGGCTATCTTCTGTATGCCACCTCTACCTTGTCATACACAACTGATTGTCTCAAACGCATTAAGAAGGAAAGAAATTCCACAAATGTACAAGGCACACCTGTTAATCGAAATGCATTCCAGGTGACTACCCCATGAAGCTGGTTGAGAGAATGCCAAGAGTGTGCAAAGCTGTCATCAAGGCAAAGGGTGGCTACTTTGAAGGATCACACTTATTTGGATACTACATGATTCCATATGTGTTATTTCATAGTTTTGTTGTCTTCACTACTATTCTACAATGTAGAAAATGGTAAAAGGAAAAAACCTTGAATGAGTAGTTCGGTCCAAATTTGGCTGGTACTGTGTGTGTATATAAGCTTTTGCTGGCTGCTCTGGTGACCTCAATGTAGAATAACATTTTATCATATCTACATGATTTGAAGAATAATTTCACATGCTTTATGTGCAGTAGGTGAAATCAGTAGAAAAGATGCACAATGTCATCCTATCATCAATTGTTACTGAGTAGTATCATAGTGTACTGCACTGGCCATACAGACAAGTAGAGGTCAACGTGCCCTGGTACTGTATGTCACAGGGCTGGCTAACCAAAACACAGCCCATCTACAGCAACAGTCTACAAAATACAGTTTCATTGTCATGAGATGCATGTCATGTATTTATCTATTTGAGAACAATTTCTCTTCTTCAGTCCAACCTGGTGGTGTGCAAGTCAGCAGTGCACTTCCAGGTGCTGCTGTTCTGTCCTCATTGTTTCACATCCTGTTGTTGAGTGAGAAAGCACAGGTTAGACATGACTTCCTCTTTCCACAAGTGGCTTCCTCAGCTACAGAGGACTAGCATTGTGGTTTGTCCTCTGTACAAAAGTACTTTGTTTTAGTTTCCACCGGTTGTTACATTAACATTTTACATACATGGTACTTTTAAACACAGTACGACATAACAGAAATATAGTTTTTTGACTTACACATTAAACATTATATTAGATGTGACAGATTGGGGGAGGAGTGGCCATATATGTAAAATCTAATTTCATGGCGTTCCAATCTAAATATTTCTGTTCCCAAGACATTTGAGCTCCTGGTTGTAGATGTGTCCATAAACCAGTTAACACATGTATTTGTTGCTGGGATTTACTGCCCCCCTGCTGCCATGGCGGGTGCGATTGGTGTTACATCTGAGTGTTTTAAAGCCTTTTCTGTCCTCAGAGTTTGTCATTTTAGGGGATTTGAATCTGGATTGGTTATCCCTGGCCTCAGATCAATTTAACCTCTTAAATGTAGATTTAGGCATAAATAGACCTACCCAAAAGTGACTGCTATTCATGTGTAATTACATGATTCTGACATGCCAAAACTTGGTGTATTTGGAAAAAAGACATCTGGGAGATTATGAGGAAATGATCCGAAGATAGATAGGAGTTAGTTCACAAGGTCAAGCACACACAAAATAACATCTTTCATTGACCAGATATAAGTGAATTATTGATGACTAGAGTTGGAAACACATCAGATGGCTTCCACAACATGTGAACAATATCACCAAAAAAATGGAATTGATAGACCTAACAACTAGAAATGGGCAGATGTTTTAGTAGGTGGTGTCTGGTGGGGTCACGGGATGTTGCCAAGTGTCCCTAAACCTCTCCAAAGTGGCATATGTCTGCAAATTAGATGATTCCAGTGCTATTACATAAGTTTAAAAACACAATTTCTACCATATCAACCTTACTAAAACATTGTGGTGGTGTTATGGGGTAGGTAGCCCATGGTTAGAGCATTGGGCCTGTAACTAAAAGGTTGCTAGATTGAATCCCGAGCTGACAAGGTAAAAATCTGTCGTTCTGCCCCTGAACAAGGCAGTTAACCCACTGTTCCTAGGCCGTCATTGTAAATTAAGAATTTGTTCTTAACTGACTTGCCTAGTTAAATAAAGGTAAAATAAAAAGTCCAGGGTACATTCAAGTGTCGTTTGTCAGAATGTGGTAATTGCACTGTTTTTGCACACTGGATGTGCCTAAAAGATATTGTTCACAAAATAAAATATGTTTCTACAACACCAACTTCTCTCAAAACATTGTGGTGGTGTCGGGGGACATGCAGGGGATATCCATGTGTTTTTTCAAACTCTCCAAAGAGCTTGGACGTTTTGCCTAGGCATATCCAATGTATTGGTCCCCTGTTTACAAAAAACATAAAAGCCATACATACATACATACACTACCGTTCAAAAGTTTTGGGGTCACTTAGAAATGTCCTTGTTAAAATAACATCAAATTGATCAGAAGTACAGTGTAGACATTGTTAATGTTGGAAATGACTTCTAGCTGGGAACAGCAGATTTTTTTTTTAATGCAATATCTACATAGGTGTACAGAGGCCCATTATCAGCAACCATCACTCCTGTCTTCCAATGGCATGTTGTGTTAGCTAGTCCAAGTTTATCATTTTAAAAGGCTAATTGATCATTAGAAAATCCTTTTGCAATTATGTTAGCACAGCTGAAAACTGTTGTACTGATTTAAAGAAGCAATAAAACTGGCCTTTAGACTAGTTGAGTATCTGGAGCATCAGCATTTGTGGGTTCAATTACAGGCTCAAAATGTCCAGGAACTTAGGACTTTCTTCTGAAACTCGTCAGTCTATTCTTGATCTGAGAAATGAAGGCTATTCCATGCGAGAAATTGCCAATAAATTGAAGATCTTGTACAACGCTGTGTACTACTCCCTTCACAGAACAGCGCAAACTGGCTCTAACCAGAATAGAAAGGAGTGGGAGGCCCCGGTGCACAACTGAGCAAGAGGACAAGTACATTAGAGCGTCTAGTTTGAGAAACAGACTCCTCACAAGTCGTCAACTGGCAGCTTCATTAAATAGTACCCGCAAAACACCAGTCTCAACGTCATCAGTGAAGAGGCAATTCCGGATGCTGGCCTTCTAGGCAGAGTTCCTCTGTCCACTGTCTGTTTTCTTTTGCCCATCTTAATCTTTTTTTATTTTTATTGGCAAGTCTGAGATTTGGCTTTTTCTTTGCAACTCTGCCTAGAAGTCCAGCATCCCGGAGTCGCCTCTTCACTGTTGACGTTGAGACTGGTGTTTTGCACTATATTTCTGATCAATTTGATGTTCTTTTAATAGACAAAAAATGTGCTTTTCTTTAAAAAACAAGGACATTTCTAAGTGATCCCAAAAAGTGTGTATGTGTGTGCATGCGTGTGTGTGCGCGCGTGTTTGCATACAAAAATGTCTTATCAAACACAAACGTGGTTACACACGTGTCCTTCACTAAAAAAGGTGCAAAAATAGAAACAAGCTGAACTATTTACAAATGGTGTTGGTTTTACGTCCCAGGTGTAGATTATTTAGATTTCACTTTCACCTCAGCTGGTGCATGTTGTGATTAGTCTTTGCAGCAGTCCTTCTCTGCCAGGAAACAAAACGCAAACTGGCATTTCAGATAGGAGATATGCCATTCAACCCCCCCCCCCCCCCCCCCGGTGTTTTGTGCAATGCTTGCAGTTCTTCCTTCTGTCTTTTGGCATGTGTGTTGGATAGTGGCGCTCACCTTGAGTGGTTGAGTGGGGGGTCTTGTGATTGTTGTGAGGTTGCTTTGGGCCCCCCAATTCAGCCATATCCAACACCAGCTGCTCTTGGAAGGCCAACTGGGAGAGAGGGGTTTGACCTTTTGCTTTGGCCATCTGCTTGTGGAGAATGAAAACAAGATTTACTGTAGCAATGTCCACAAAGTGGTAAAAGTCTTATACCACTTCCTGATCTTGTGGAGGACCTGGTAGTAGCCTATCTCAAGCAGAACAGCTGACGTATGACGTAAAGGTAACGTAAGGGTAATGGCGGACTGAAGGGATTTATGTAGAGCACCTCAAGATAAAACATAATATTCGAAATATCTGCTAAATTAGACTAAAATATTAGCACTACTTAATCTGGTGAGTGATAACCTTCAATCTGGACAATAACACAAAACAAATCCTAAAACTAGAGACATTTATCGACAAATATTACGAAAACAGGCAACAACCAAACATGACGGAGAGTAAGACAGGGGAACCGATTACAAAACGAAAACGTGACTCTTCTACAGACACTGATGACTTAATATTCTCACCACCGGGAATGGTAAAGGTCGAAACCGATCTGTTAAAATCAATAAATGACAAACTGGGTATACTTGAATTAGTTAGTAAGGATATAAAAGAGTTGAAGGCAAGCCTAGAGATGAGTGATGAAAAAGCTGCGACATTGGAGAAGCAAACACACGCGCTAAAAGGGACAGTCAATAAGATTGAAACCGAAATGAATGGAATTAAAAAGGAGAACACCGTTCTGAAGGAAACCTTACTAGACATACAAACTAGATCCATGAGAGAGAATTTGGTACTTACAGGTATCCAAGAAAAAGAAGGAGAAGTTCCTGAATCTATAGTTAGAGAGTTCCTCCTTACAGCGCTTCAGATTCCACGCGAAGTTATCGACAAAATCCAACTTGAACGCGTTCACCGCTTCGGACAGAGAGGGCAGAGGTACGAACGCCCAATCGTTGCCAAATTTGCTTCATTTAAAGATAAAATAATGGTTAAAAGCCTGGGTAAAAGACTTGCTGGGACCAAAATTGGCATGAATGATCAGTTTCCGAAGGAAATAGCAGAACGGCGCAAAGTTCTGTATCCAATTTTCAAAGAAAATAGATTAAAAGCGAAACGAGTAGCTCTCGTCGTTGATAAACTATATATTGATAACCAGTTGTTCAAAGACACAAAGACTACTCCATGGTTATTTTAAAAATTACAAAGTTCTCATAGACGAGGGAAATAAACACAATTCAAGCCCGGTTACTGATTGTAACAATACAATAAAAAATATAGCTTTTCTATAAATCTTCACATATAACTAATTGAACACACAAGCACTAATTCAACATAGTGAAGATAAAAACTAAGTAAACAGAAGGCACAGTATGTGTGGATGGTATGGTTTGTGTTTATTTTTTATTTTATTTGTTATGTTTGGAAAGTTGAGTGAGTGAGTAATGAAATGGTTGCATATCCCAGAGCCAATGTATTGCTGTGAGCCGGGTATGAGAGGGCTTTCAATGTTGTTCAGATGATGGATATACCTTTATAATGAATTATACGTCTTATTTATTTATTGTCCTATCATGGAGAACTACATTTTTTTTTTTTTTTTTAATAAATTATATCTAATTATTTATTATCCTATTTTAATGGTACGGTCCATGGCACTATACCCTAGACACCCACCTGAATGACCCAGATACTAAGGAGAAGTCCCTAACTGTTTTATGTGCCCGCTGTAAGCGGTCTGTATGCAGCTAAAATGAGGTCAGAGACCAAGAGCAGCACTGCCCCCTCAAGATTCTGAGCCTGCTTGGCAGGGTTGGTCCTGCAAAGCCAAAGCCCCATAAAGGGAGAGCATAATATACAAGGAAATTCTCAAAGCTGCTAATGAGAACCTTGATGACCTTGTACCTAGCCGGTGGGGATTCCGGTGGGGTGCCCCCACCCAGGCAGTGGCAGTGCTGGCAACACTAGCTGCAGTAACCCATGGGGAGGGGGTCACACTCGGACATTCAGAGAGGGGGTATATTATTGTGGCCCTGGCGGCACAAAATCAAAGTCGGACTGCATGGAGATGCGTGGGGACATGGTCATGACGGGTGGCCGTATTGTGGGTGTTTCAGGAATAAGGTGTACATTTGACCTCCATTATCTAGGATATGACAATGGTAAATAAATCTCTCAATTTTTGCTAATTTTTTGTGCGGTCTTGCAGGCCTTCTCATGCAGCTGCAACTGCAAGTGCATTTGTAAATCATGACCCATCTTGAGTTGGGCTCTGGGATGGTGCAATTGTTGAGAAAGTGAGCTTATGGTTGTGTGGGGGTAAGGGCTGAGTGTGTGTGGGTGTATGTGTGTATCCCACAACTGTTGCGAAGGAAGAAGTAAAAGATGTTAGGGACAATAGAGGATGATCCACAGATATATATAATACAAATTGAGGTGAGGGCAATGGAAATGCATATGGCAATTGATCTTCTTCAATTCGGTAAATGGCACTGTATGCTCTTTTCAAAGAATGGATCCCAGTCGGTTCAGGGCTATGGGATACAGGGGGTCGAGGGTGGTCTGCCGGGCATTGGGATGACAAGCCATCTCGAGATGAGGCCTTTTAGCGGGTGGAATAGTAGGGACCAATTGGAGGTTTACTTAGTAGAAATGCAAATATCATGGTACAACTATATAGACACTCAATCATTATGTTACTTTTTAATAGTACGTTTACAAAAATATATTCTGATTAAAAGAATGAAAGGTGTGTCTCATTATGGTAAGTGGTGAAATAAGTATAGCCAGTTACAATTGTAATGGCTTAGCAGATAATAAGAAAAGACGATCAGTATTTACCTGGCTAAAAGAGAAGGATTATAATATCTATTGTTTACAGGAAACCCATTCAACAGTTTTAGATGAAGTTTTGTGGAAAAAGAACTGGGGGGGGCAAAATATATTTCTCCCATGGGCAAAGAAATTCAAAAGGGGTGATGGTTTTAATTAACAATAATTTTGATCCAAATGTGCAAATTGTCCAAACAGATCCTCAAGGTAGATGGATTATTTTAAATATGTTATTGGACAATAAACAAATATGGCTTGTTAACCTATACGGTCCGAATAATGATGATCCAAGCTTCTTTGAAAATATATATAAGAATTTATCAACTCTACAAGCAACACTAGACTCTATTATTATAGTGGGAGATTTTAATACGGTCTTAAATACCTCTATAGACCGGAAAGGAAATCACACTACAAACTATCACCCTCAGGCACTTAAGGAAATCATGAATGTCATGGATATATTGGAATTAGTGGATATATGGAGACTTAAATACCCTGATTTAGTGAGATATACATGGCGGAGGCTGAATCAAGCTAGTCGTCTTGACTACTTTCTTATACCATTCTCTCTGGCACCAAAAGTTAAAAAAGTGTTGATAGGGGACAGAATGCGGTCGGATCATCACATAATTGGCATATATATTTCTCTTACAGAATTTCCACGTGGGCGAGGATATTGGAAATTTAATCAAAGTCTACTAGATGATAAATTGTTTAGAACTAGGACAGAAGATTTTATAACTGACTTTTTCAGACATAACATAGGTACAGCAGATCCCCTTATTGTATGGGACACTTTTAAGTGTGCCTTTAGAGGCCATGCAATTCAGTACTCATCTATAAAACAAAGGGAATTTAGATCAAAAGAGTCCATATTAACAAAGGAAATTGAAGGACTAACAGTACAGTTAGATAGCAATAAAAACGGTACCATAGAGGCACAGAATAAGTTAGAGGAAAAACAAAAAGAAATGGAGGAACTTATTCAAGAAAGATCCAGTGTAACATATTATAAAAATAAAGCGAACTGGATGGAATATGGGGAAAAATGCACCAAATTCTTTTTCAATCTTCAATATAGAAATGCTACCAAAAAAAATGTATTAAAACTTGTTACAAATGATGGAGTCACGCATGATTCACCAAATGATATTTTGAAAGAGGAAGTAAAGTACTTTAAGAATATGTTTTCGTTTCAGGCTCCTCCATCTCCACTAACTGAAACTAATTGTATGGATTTTTTTCCTATTAATAATGTAAAATTAACATCTGTACAGAAAGACTCATGTGAAGGCCAAATTACAGAGGAGGAACTGCTTGATGCAATTGGGGCCTTTAAGGATGGGAAAACTCCAGGGCTGGATGGCATACCAGTGGAAGTATACAAAACTTTTTTTGATATACTCAAAGGACCATTATTAGCTTGTTTTAACCACTCCTATATAAATGGTAGATTATCAGACACGCAACAAGAAGGTCTGATATCGTTATTACTGAAACAGGACCCAAGTGGTATATATAAAGATCCAGTCCAATTAAAAAATTGGAGACCTCTTACACTTCAGTGTTGTGATGCAAAAATCCTAGCAAAATGCTTGGCGCATAGAATAAAAAAAGTTTTGTCAGATATTATTCATCCTAATCAGACAGGTTTTTTACATGGACGATACATTGGAGATAATATAAGGCAAGTACTGGAAACAATAGAACACTATGAAATATCGGGGACACCAGGTCTGGTTTTCATAGCTGATTTTGAAAAGGCTTTTGATAAAGTACGACTGGAGTTTATATATAAATGCCTAGAATATTTCAATTTTGGGGAATCTCTTATAAAATGGGTTAAAATTATGTATAGTAACCCTAGGTGTAAAATAGTAAATAATGGCTACATCTCAGAAAGTTTTAAACTATCTAGAGGAGTAAAACAAGGTTGTCCACTATCGGCATATCTATTTATTATTGCCATCGAAATGTTAGCTGTTAAAATTAGATCAAACATTAATATTAATGGATTAGAAATCCGTGGCTTAAAAACTAAGGTGTCATTGTACGCTGATGATTCATGTTTTCTTTTAAAACCACAACTAGAGTCTCTCCACGGCCTCATAGAGGATCTAGATACCTTTGCTATCCTCTCTGGATTAAAACCAAATTATGATAAATGTACCATATTACGTATTGGATCACTAAAAAATACACATTTTATATTGCCATGTAGTTTACCAATTAAATGGTCTGACGGAGATGTGGACATACTCGGTATAAAAATCCCAAAAGAAAGAAATGATCTCACTCCAATAAATTTTTATAGAAAGTTAGCAAAAATAGATAAGATCTTGCTACCATGGAAAGGAAAATACCTGTCTATTTGTGGAAAAATCACCCTGATTAACTCTTTAGTCATATCACAGTTTACCTATTTGCTTATGGTTTTGCCTACACCTAGTGACCTGCTTTTTAAATTATATGAACAAAAAATATTCCATTTTATTTGGAACGGCAAGCCAGATAAAATTAAAAGGGCCTATTTATATAACGAATATGAATTCGGAGGGCAGAAATTATTAAATATTAAAGCATTAGACCTCTCACTAAAGGCATCAGTCATACAAAAGTTATACTTAAATCCAAACTGGTTCTCTAGTAAATTGGTACGAATGTCTCATCCTATGTTCAAGAAGGGCCTTTTTCCCTTTATTCAGATTACACCTGCTCACTTTCGGTTGTTTGAAAAGGAAATAATCTCCAAAATATCCTTATTTTTTAAACAAGCCTTAGAAAGTTGGTTGCAATTTCAGTTTAATCCACCTGAAAGGACGGAACAAATAGTACAACAAATATTGTGGTTAAATTCAAATATAGTAATTGATAAAAAAACTGTATTTATCGAAGAAATGTTTAAAAAAGGTATAATTTTTGTGAATGATATCATAAATAGGACTGGTGGAGTTATGTCACACATGCAGCTAACACAGACATATGGAAATGTCTGCTCTACCCAAAATTACAACCAATTAATTGCAGCATTACCACAAAAATGGAAGAGGCAAGTAGAAGGGGAAAAAAGTAAGGAACTTGTATGTCGGCCCTGTATTAAAGAACATAAATGGTTAAAGAAAAGTGTGATAAATAAAAACATATACCAATTTCATTTAAGGACCAAAAAACTGACAGCTGTGCCATATAAATTGCAAAATAGTTGGGAAGAGATTTTCGATGTACCCATTCCATGGCACATGGTTTATGAATTGATACGCAAAACAACGCCGGATTCAAAACTTCGAATTTTTCAATTTAAATTACTGTACAAAATTCTTGCAACTAATAGAATGTTATATATATGGGGTATACAATCTTCCCAGCTCTGCAGATTCTGTTGTGAGGAGGCAGAGTCATTAGATCATTTATTTTGGTATTGTCCATATGTAGCTCGTTTTTGGTCACAGGTCCAGGAATGGCTGAAGAATTGCAACATTTGCCTAGAACTAACGCTACAGATAGCAATACTGGGGGATTTGAAAAGCCATAGTCAATCAATCAATAATATAATAATTATTTTAGCAAAAATGTTTATTTTTAATTTACAATCTGTAGAAGCTATGAGAATAGGAAGGTTCAAATCTTTTGTGAAGCATCACAGCACAGTTGAAAAATATATGGCAAATAAAAATCCGAAATGGATGATGTTGGAAGATAGATGGGAAGGGTTGAGTGGAACTGAAGGGTGGGACTAATAACAAGATAAACAATGTAGGGCATACGGGATCTGTGAAATGTGTATAGGTGCGGAGCTTTTGTGAAATAGCACAGTTACAAGTGGAAATAAAATTGGATGGACAACAGAAATAGAGGAAGGACTAAGAACAAACAAGAGAGAACTATTATAAAGTAGTCTGTGTCTGTAAAATAGGTATAAGATGTATAAATTGAAGGTAAAAGCAGAAGTGTTTATTAGTTTACTCCAATTGGGGGAGCGGTGGTAGGGTTGCGGGGAATAATAATAAAGGTATATTCTTTAAAAAAGTATGTATGTCTATATAGGTATGTGTATGTATATATGTATATATGTATGCATGCGTGTATGGATATATATATTTACCCAAAAAAATATGGGGGATTGGAAATGATGCAGACAATTACATTGGAAGCAACATTCTTTCCGCAATATTAAGCTGATCCACCCCAAAAAAAAAAAAAAAAAAAAAAAAAAAAAAAAGCATCAGATAGGTCGATACCTCCACATGCTTGCATTGTAGTCTTTCACAGAAACAGGAATTGGGCTATTCTTCCCCTTTCACCCTCCTTGAGACATGGTTGTTGTTGAATGCCTCATGATGAGTGGTGAGAATGGTTACTTCCCTAGTGTCCCTACATGTTGTGTAAAATAAACATTTTGACTCTCTGGGCTGGTGGTCAATAACGGTAGGTCACAGGCAGACAAATTAACATGCTCATGAGCTGTGGAGTCCCGGCTTTTGGTGTGTATCAACGTATTCCGTGTTAATTTTGTTTATGCTTCACAACGCTAACTGGAATGTAGGTAGCAGCCATCTTGAAATGAGGTCATTGGCTCGGCCTGCCCTTATACATTCGTTTGCCCATATATGCTAGTAAGTCACACTAAAGATTTTAAGGCACAGATCAATAGCCAAGATACTAAACTTTCTGCAGACACACTGCTTTTGCAGATAGGGGCTACCATTCTCATACCAGACTTTTATTCAATTCAATCTAATAGGGTCCCCAAATATTTTAGACAATTGAGAAACAGATATCTCGTTAAGAAAGCTAAATCAAGCTACTTTTTAAGCTCCATCTTTGGTCATCCTTCTAAATGTTGTAAAACAGTAAATGCACTGAACTGTACAAGTTCATCTTCTTCCCTGCCTAAGCAAGTTCTGTCTGACTCTGGCGTCATAACTGAGAAGAATGGGATAAGTTATGCTTTTAATCATCATTTCATCTTGGCAGGCATTTTATTTGAGTAAAACAGTGGTTTAATTGATCCTGGTCAGTCAATCAACAGCTTTTCCCTCTGTCAGCCTCTAGCTGACTCGACGGTTAACCCATCAACTTCTAGTGAATCTTTTGTTTTCATTTCGACAATTTATTATCTGTGATGTGCTAGATGCCTTACTTAAATCCACTGGGGTTGATATGCTGGATTTTTTCCCATTTTTTTCTGCAGCTCTCTGTCCCCTTGATTGCTGAATCATTAACCTATATTTTTATCCTGACAATTAGATCAGGTACTATCCTCAGGGTTTGGAAGGCAGCCCACGTACTCCCCTTTTCACAAAGGTGTTGACTCTTGTGACCTAAATAATTATTGGTCTATTTCTAAACATTCTTGCCTAGCTAAAATATTAGAATCCTATGTTTGAAATGTATTCTAAATGTACATCAGTCAGGTTTTAGACCAGGTGAATCTGTTAATGAATGTTGTGGCTGTTGAACAAGTTGAGGCGACTAAATAACTTGGTGTTAGATTGTGAACTGTCATGGTCAAAACATATATATTCAGTGGTTGTAAATATGGGGAAACACATCACTCCACAAAGCAAGTCCTGCAGGCTCTAGTTTTATTTTGATTATTGTCAAGTCATATGGTCAAGTGCAGCAAAGAAAGACCTAATTAAACTGCAGCTGGTCCTGCTCTTCATTGTAATCAGAGGGCTAATATTAATACTACCCATGCCAGTCTCTCTTGGTTTAGAGTTGAGGAGACTGACTGCGTCACTTCATGTTTTTATAAGAAGCGTGTTGGAAATTCAATTGTTTGCGTTGTCATCTTACACACAGCACTAACACACACACACTTACCCCACCAGACATGCCACAAGGCGTCTTTTCACAGTCCCCAGGTCCAGAACAAGTTCAAGGAAACGTACAGTATTATACAGAGCCATGAGTGCATGGAAGTCCCTTCCATCTTATATAGCGCAAGTGAACAGCAAACCTGTTTAAAAAAAAAAAAAGATTAACCAACTCCTCACGGCACAACGCCTCTCCCCCATGTGACCTACTTGTTGTGTGTATGTACTGACATGTACAATGCATTTGGAAATTATTCAGACCCCTTGACCTCTTCCACATTTTGTTACGTTACAGCCTTATTCTAAAATTTATTTAAAAAATTGCCCTCATCAATCTGCACAGAATGCCCCATAATGACAAAGCAGAAACAAACAACATTTTTGCAAATGTATTAAAATTGAAAAATTGAAATCACACAGTCTTCTTGGATATGACGCTACAATCTTGGCACACCTGTATTTGGGGAGTTTCTCCCATTCTTCTCTGTAGATTCTCTCAAGCTCTGTCAGGTTGGATGGGGAGTGTTGCTCCACAGCTCTTTTCAGGTCTCTCCAGAGATATTAGATCGGGTTCAAGTCCAGGCTCTTGCTGGGCCTGTTAAGGACATTCAGAGACTTGTCCGAAGCCACTCCTGTGTTGTCTTGGCTGTGTGCTTAGGGTTGTTGCCCTGTTGGAAGGTGAACCTTCACCCCAGTCTGATGCCTTGAGCGCTCTGGAGTAGGATCTCTCTGTACTTTGCTCCGTTAATCATTCTCTCGATCCTGACTAGTCTCCCAGTCCCTGCCAATGGGGAAAAACATCCCCACAGCATGTTGCTGCCATCACCATGCTTCACCGTAGGGATGGTGCCAGGTTTCCTCCAGATGTGACGCTTGGCATTCAGGCCAAAGAGTTCAATCTTGGTTTCATCAGACCACAGAATCTTGTTTCTCATGGTCTGAGAGTCCGTTAGATGCCTTTTGGCAAATTCCATGCAGGCTGTCGTGCCTTTTACTGAGGAGTGGCTTCTGTCTGACAACTCTGCCTACCATAAAGGCCTGATTAGTGAAGTGCTGCAGAGATGGTTGTCCTTCTGGAAGTTTCTCCCATCTCCACAGAGGAACTCTGGAGCTCTGTCAGAATGACCATCGGGTTCTTGGTCACCTCCCTGACCAAGCACCTTCTCCCCCGATTGCTCAGTTTGGCCGGGCGACCAGATCTAGGAAGAGTCTTGGTGGTTCCAAACTTCTTCCATTTCAGAATGATGGAGGCCACTGTGTTCTTGGGGACCTTCAATGCTGCAGACATTTTTTGGTACCTTTCTGCAGATCTGTGCCTCGACACAGTTCTGTCTCGGGGCTCTACGGACAATTCCTTCGACCTCATGGCTTGGTTTTTGCTCTGCCATGCACTGTCAACTGTTGGACCTTACATAGACAGGTGTGTGCCTTTCCAAATCATGTCTAATCAATTGAATTTACCACAAGTGGACTCCAATCAAGGTGTAGAAACATCTGATCAATGGAAACAGGATGCACCTGAGCTCAATTTTGAGTCTCATAGCAAAGGGTCTGAATACTTATGTAAATAAGGTATTTCTGTTTTTAAATATTGTTAAACTTGCAAACATTTCTAAAAACCTGTTTTTGCATTGTCATTATGGGGTATTGTGTGTAGATTGATGGGCAAAAAATATTTAAAACATTTTTCAATAAGGCTGTAATGTAACATGTGGACAAAGGGAAGGGGTCTGAATACTTTCCAAATGCACTGTATGTAATTCATCTGTAAAAGACACCTTGGTCTCAGTATTATCACTGATTTAAAATAAAAGTGAAATACCCGGTATACATGATATGTAGTGTTTTTTTGGTGATAACTATGACATATCATGAGCTTTAATCCCAGCCCTCAGCCACTCTCAGCCCATCCCACCTCTCCCTGTAGACCACCCTCTCTTGATTTCCATTTTCCTCTGTACTACTTTAGCATTAAACTTTGCATCAAGTTACTCTTATCATCAAAGGCTAAATTATAATAGCATCAAATAATAATTTTGTAAATTCAGGTACCATTTTACTGAGGATTTACCTAGGATTAGGCAACCCATTTATTCCACAGAGCTACCCTTGTCTACCCTATCATTCTAATCAATAATTAATATTTGACCTGTTGTCTGTCTGCCCCCTCAGTGGAGTCAGTGTGTCCTCCCGCAGGGCAGGGCAGTCCTCCAGTCCAGGAGGAGGACAGTGTTCAGTTCAGTAAGCTGTCCTACCTGGGCTGTACGTGGGTGAAGGCCCCTCGCAGTGAGCCTGAGGCCCTGAGAGCCATGACCACTCTGCGGGCAGAGAGTGCCATCCCAATTCCCATCACCCTCCATGTGCCCAATGTACCCGAGGGCTGCGTCAGGTCAGTCATATAGAGACTATACTATGTGAAGTGTGTGTGTGTGTGTGTGTGGTCACTGTGGGTAGAGTGTAGCAACTCTGTCATGTTCCACCTTTTGTGCTCAACATGTGTCAGATCAGTCATATATGCACCAATATACTGCACCACTGCAGTGTATATATGAATGTGTTCTATTTTTTGAGCTCTGGGGCATTTCTCCTGAAATAACATAGACCTAAACTAAAGCCTTCAAGAACATGTACTTGCAACTAGGCTTGGGTGGTATCCAGATTTTCATATCGTTATACCGTCCTTCTTTCATCCCAGGATTTATGGTATTACCGACATAGCACACAAGGGGCGCTAAAAATGCGAGGAAAGACTATTAGACCTCTTATTACAAGAATGCTAGTAAGATTTGCACCAACTAATAGTGAAACGTTAATGAGCGAAAACAAACACAACTAATTGCAAAGACAGGCAAATCCAAACATGGCTAGTAGCTACCAAATGTCATTTTCGGTGAGTGTGGACATTTACAAGCAAAAGTGAATGAGAGAAATTGTGCAAATAAACAAAGTTGTGATGCATGCTTTTCTGAAGGAAGAGTTTGTGTTCCTGGAACGGAGGGGAGAAGAACAGAAGAGGGGAAAAGACGCTAGTAGGAAGCACAGTTGAAAAAAAGGCAACTGTACAGAACTCTTCCAGAGCTTTTTGACTGCTAGCAGAAAGCCATTATAAGATATCTGAGGGCAAACATTTAGTAGTGAATTGCAAACAAGTTTAACTTTATCACCTCATGTGCACTGCACAACAGAGACTCACCGACAGATATTGAACGCTATGGACTCGCCAGCTCCTGCTTTCTCCCATTGTGTTATTTACAAACAAACATGTGACTGGCTCCACTGTTCTGAGGAACTACGGTAAGCTTCATAATGGAAAATAATAAAAAATGGAACCTTTTTATTTAACTAGCCAAGTCTGTTAAGAACAAATTCTTTCTTACAATGACTGCATTCCCCGGCCAAACGCTGGGCCAATTGTGCGCCGCCCTATGGGACTCCCAATCATGCAGCCTGGATTCGAACCAGGGACTGCAGTGATGCCTCTTGCACTGAGATGCAATGCCTTAGACCGCTGCGCCACTCGGGAGCCCCAAAAATCTCCTAACGTATTGCACAAGTTGACTGCAGGTATTAACTTAAGTAGCCACAAATATTCAAATATATATATATATATATATATATATATATATATATATATATATATATAAAAATCTGTTTATTTATTTATTAATATATATATTTCCCCCCCCCCACAATTTTGTGATATCCAATTGATAGTTAGTCTTGTCCCATCGCTGCAACTCCTGTACGGACTCGGGAGAGGCGAAGGTCGAGAGCCATGCGTCCTCCGAAACACGACCCTGCCAAGCCGCACTGCTTCTTGACACACTGCTCGTTTAACCCGGAAGCCAGCAGCACCAATGTGTTGGAGGAAACACCGTACAACTGGAGATCGAAGTCAGCTTGCCTCCTCATGGGTCTTCCGGTCACGGCCGTCAGTGACACAGCCATGGAACAAACCCAGAGCTGTAGTGATGCCTCAAGCACTGCGATGAAGTGCCTTAGACCGCTGCGCCACTCGGTAGGCCCCCCCAAAATAGTTTTGACGGTATTGAAAACCCATCCGTGGCTTTTTCCAAATATCCTGGGATACGGTATATACAGTATACTGCCCAAGCCTACTTGGAACATGTACTTGCTATTGTGTGTGTGACTCCTGTCCAAGTATATGCAACAAGTAGGCCAAACCTTTACTCATCTGAAATATTGCACCTACAACCAGATTGTCTTAATTGAAGCAAAATACTGAATAGGCGCTTCCTGGCAGTTTCGTTTAGACGTGAGCAACTGCTCTGGTTAAAGCATTTTGAGGAATATTTAAACATGGACCCAACCACCACACAAGCCTGTAGTTAACCATGGGAAAAAAGATAGATGACCACATGAACTATGAAAAGAAACTTGAATGTGTACAGTAATGGATATTTCTCTAAACGTAATCTTTCAGGTTTACAGAAAGAGGAAATTAAATAATGAACCATGTGGTTATGAAATCCCTTATTGCGTTTGCCAGATGAGAAGCTCACACGTCGTTTGTGGGAAATAACATGAATGATTACAACAGAGGAAATTAGTGGAGCGTGTCGATGCGCCCTAAGATAGTTGAATTAAAAACACTTAACGTCGGGCCTCCTGAGTGGCGCAGCGGTCTAAGGCATTGCATTGCAATGCTAGAGGCGTCACTACAGACCCGGGTTCGATCCCAGGCTGTGTCGCAGCAGGGCCGAGACCCATAAGGCGGCCCACAATTGGCCCAGCGTCGTCCAGGTTAGGGGAGGGTTTGGCCGGCCGGGATGCCCTTGTCCCGGCTCTCGACCCCCGCTTCTCCCGAGTCCTTACAGGAGTTGCAGCCATGGGACAGGACTGTAACCACCAATTGGGGAGAAAAAGGGGTAAAAAGTACATAAAAAAATAAATAATACACTAACGTCAACTTGTATGAGTCTTAGGGGCCTAGGCCTAACTAAACAACTTCTAACTCCTACCGTACACACTTATGGAGAGCTCAGAGATTTGGATTGTTCAAAAAACATTCTTATGTGGGGACTATCCCAGATAAAGAAAAGCAGTAGCACTCAGATCATTGCCAAAATGTCAACCAATTGTATGTCCCTGTAATGTCACTATATTAAGCACAATCCTTTTTCTAAGATCTATAGTTACGATTTGTTGTTGCAAGGCACATTTCAATAGGATTTGCCAGGCTTAATGACTTGAAGTCGTCTCCCCTGCCTCAGGATCGTGGACCAGGCATCGGGCACGGAGATCGCTTCTTTCCCTATCTACAAGGTGCTGTTCTGCTCCCGGGGTCGCGAGGGCTCCATGGAGAGCGACTGCTTCTCCTTCACTGAGAGCTACCGTAGCTCTGAGGATTTTCAGATCCACGTCTTCTCCTGCCATATCAAGGAAGCTGTGAGTCACTATTCTATTTATTGTCTGGATAATCATTATTGGCACAGGGAGCAATATACAGTAATGGTGTAAACATACACTTGATTTGGAGGTAGTCAAGATGGCGACTATGAGGTAGTCAGGTGAAGGTGATTCGTTTGGCATTCCGTTTCTTTACTAAAATATGCCTCTTAATAAGGAAAGAACTCGACTCTAAAGTTAAGAAATAACTGAAACATTATGTATGCAACTACATGTTATGGCAAA
The DNA here is from genome assembly GCF_016432855.1 of Salvelinus namaycush. Classification (NCBI taxonomy): domain Eukaryota; kingdom Metazoa; phylum Chordata; class Actinopteri; order Salmoniformes; family Salmonidae; genus Salvelinus; species Salvelinus namaycush. The sequence continues at coordinate 9,881,471 of NC_052316.1, forward strand.
TACTAGATCGAGAAATAAAGGCAAACAAACACCGCGATAAACACAGTGAAACAAGGCGACCATGGACCAAGTAGCTGACGACTCGACTAGTGAGTTTGGAGACACTACTAACAGAAATTCACTGGCAATGAGACACTGTCTAATGCAGATGAAGAAAATATCCAACGATGGGTCATAAATCTATAATGACGATGCAAACTTCTTTGAAAACATTTATAATAATCAAATGAGTCTCCCAAGATACAAATAACTCTATTAGAATGGTACAGGACTACAAAACAGTTTTAAGTATGTCAGTGGACCGTGAAGGCAATCATACTACCAACTATCACTGTCTGGCGCTCAGAAATAACGAATACTATGGACACGTTGGAATTGACTAATATTTGGAGGCTTAAAAACCTGGATCTCGTAAAATATACTTAATCAAGCTAATGGGATTGATTATTTTCTGGTATCCATTTCTATTGTGCCAAAAGTGGGGGAAAAAATAGGTCAAACTTAGGGGATCTGAAAAACCACGATCAGTCAATGGGAAATATCATTATACTCTTGGGTAAAGTTTTTTTAGGGCAATATCAGTAGAAGTGTTACAAATAGGGAGGTTCAGGACCCTCGTAAAACATAGGGTGGGTTGCACAATTTTTTACCTAGTTTTAAATTAATCCTAGTTCAATTAAATCCTTCCTCTAATCTAAGTTTAGTTTTCACTTTAAACCTAGATACATTTTAAGCCTGTTGTTCAATTATTATTATTATTATTTTTTAATATATGGTGGGTTGCACCACCATGGTTTAAATTAAACTAGGATTAGCGCCAGTCTAGGTTTTGTAAAGCTAGGTTAATAATTAATCAGATGTTGCACCACTTAATCATAAATTTACTTATCCAGATTTAAAATGAACGGTTTTAAACTACGATTAGTGACATGTTACACCATTCGTGAGTTGAAAACGAAGTAGCTAGCCTACTTGACAATTGAAGCCACGAAGTTGCTGTTCCTTGATTAAATAAATACAATGTAACGTGAGAACTACTGCAACTCCATTGTGAAAGGTTCTCATGGGTTGGCTGATTTGAAATAAAATCCGTTATTTGCCAGTACTAGACAGAAAACGAATTAGTTAGCTACTGTAGCTAGCTAGTTTATAAACCAAGCTAGCTAGCGTACAATATTATTATTGTCATTACTTAACGTTATTTAGCTGTTTTTTGTTTGTCCGCTTGCCACCTGATCATGGCACGTCAAAGAAGTTCACATTTCTCCACTTATGAAAAAAAACGATTGTCGGAGCTGATGGAGGAATTTAGTCATGTACTGGAGGATATCGAGACGGACAACACGACTGTCAAAAGGCAGGAAGACACCTGGGCCATTTTATGCGACTAATGGATCAACACGGATTCAAGAGAAGAGGGATCAAAATGGGATGAAAGCGTGCTGTAATTTTTTAAAAGCGAAAGCCAAAAAGGATGAGGCAGAGGAGAGGCGGGGGCTATTTCAGACCGGAGCCGGCGGGGGGGCCTCTGTCCAAGGGAATTGATCCTATCACCCAGAAGATATACGAGATGATTCCTCAGCAGTTTGCTCCTCTCCATAACCCCTATGACGACGACTGACAACTTGACCCACCAATATTTAGTAAACATAAATAACTGGTAAATATCAATACCTATAATGCACGTTAAAACAAAGGTTAATGCTACTTCACTACAATGTTACTGTTATCAGGCCTGTTACAGCATGTTGTATAACATCATCATGAACTCCAATTCAATTGTTGTACAAAATGGGCACATAAATAGCCTACTAATAATGAGTTAATCATAAAACTCAACAGGATTAAACTTGTCTCTAATTATTCACTGAGGAACTCTCCACAGTAGATATGCTGCCATTTTTTCAGTTAAACTACCTCAAGTGGCAGTTTAGAATTAATCTCCAATCTAAGTTTTTATTTTATTTTTTATTTTTTATTCATTGAGCAACAGGCTTAAAATTATTCTAGGTTTGAAGTGAAAACTACATTTAGATTAGAGGAAGGATTTAATTAAACTAGGTTTAACATTTGGTGCAACAAGATGAATAGATAAACCTTGATTTAACCCAGTTTAAGAGTTAATCCATGTTGGTGCAACCCACCCATAAATTTAGATTAATTCTAAACTACCACTTGGGGTGGTTTAACTGATAGAATGGCAGCATATCTACTGTGGAGAGACCAAAACAAGTTCCTCAGAGAATAATTAGAGACCGGTTGAATCCTTTTGAGTGTTATCATAATTAACTCTTATTAGTAGGCTATTTATGTGCCCATGTTGTACAACAATTGAATTGGAGTTCATGATAGAAAGAGGAGGAAGGGAAGCGCTACTACTAAGGTACACAATAGTAAATTGTGAAAATTCAACTCCAAGCTAGAAGTATCAGAATGCCTAGATCCTTTCTAGCTTGGAGTTGATTTTTTTGATAACATAGCTACAGTATTTCACTTTTTAATGTGTATAGTATTGCTTACTAGGTGTGTCCAATCAATTTTGTAACCACTCCCTCTTCAAATTAGGGCTAATTGGAAAAGCTGTTCAAAAGAGGACATTGTATTATTTCTTTGTACTCCCTGACGAAGGCCATGCAGCCGAAACGCGTCGGATTTTTAAACTTTGTTTCTATTGAACATGCCATACAAATCAAGGCATTTTAATTAATTATATGAAGAGTTCCTTGGTGATCCTTTTCTTTTTGTAGTTCATGATATGCCCAGCCTTGGTACGAATGATGCTATACAACATGCTGTAACAGGCCTGATAACAGTAACATTGTAGTGAAGTAGCATTAACCTTTGTTTTAACGTGCATTATAGGTATTGATATTTACCAGTTATTTATGTTTACTAAATATTGGTGGGTCAAGTTGTCAGTCGTCGTCATAGGGGTTATGGAGAGGAGCAAACTGCTGAGGAATCATCTCGTATATCTTCTGGGTGATAGGATCAATTCCCTTGGACAGAGGCCCCCCCGCCGGCTCCGGTCTGAAATAGCCCCCGCCTCTCCTCTGCCTCATCCTTTTTGGCTTTCGCTTTTAAAAAATTACAGCATGCATTCATCCGATTTGAGTCCCTCTTCTCTTTAATCTGTGTTGATCCATTACATTTGTCGCATAAAATGGCCCAGGTGTCTTCCTGCCTTTTGACAGTCGTGTTGTCTGTCTCGTTATCCTCCAGTACATTACTAAATTCCTCCATCAGCTCCGACAATCGTTTTTTTTCATAAGTGGAGAAATGTGAACTTCTTTGACGTGCCATGATCAGGTGGCAAGCGGACAAACCAAAAACGGCTAAATAACGTTCAGTAATGACAATAATAATATTGTACGCTAGCTAGCTTGGTTTATAAACTAGCTAGCTACAGTAGCTAACTAATTCGTTTTCTGTCTAGTACTGGCAAATAACGGATTTTATTTCAAATCAGCCAACCCATGAGAACCTTTCACAATGGAGTTGCAGTAGTTCTCACGTTACATTGTATTTATTTAATCAAGGATCAGCAACTTTGTGGCTTCATTTGACAAGTAGGCTAGCTACTTCGTTTTCAACTCACGAAATACCTCATATTGGTGTAACGTGTCACTAATCATAGTTTAAAACCGTTAGTCATAGAAGGAAATAGCAAAATGGCATTTATGCTGGGAAAGATTGGTTAAACTGTGGACATCGGAGGGTTGGAGTTAAGAGTGAATGGTGCGTTGGCCGCTGTGGGTGAAAATCCAGCACTTGAAGACAGAGGCAATATGTATAATTATTTAACTACAGGTACCGTAGATGTGAGCGAAATACTGTAGATGTAAGTATAAGTATTGTTGTCGGTTAGTTTACTTCAAGTAGGGTAGGGGGAAAAGTATAGAAGGAATAAAAAAAACGATAAAAAATAATCAAGGGGGATTAGAAATGATACAATCAATTGAAATTGATTGTATGTTCTATCTGCAATATTAAAGCTGATCTACCATACACTTGATTTTATTTGAATGAATCAAGGATCAATCGTCTGTCTTTCTACCAGCCTTTAAAGTACTGGTAGATAGCCAGGGTACGGTGCTATAAGACTAGAGTGTGAGTGAAGAGCTTGAGTGAAAAGACAACCTTCCATTCTAACGAACTATAAAGTACAGTTCTATTTTCTCTTTTCCCCTCCTCTCCCTCTCTTCCTACAGGTGAGCCGGATACTGTACAGTTTCTCCACAGCGTTCCGCCGCTCCTCCAAGCCAGCCCCTGACGTGAGGGACTCGGCCCTGCCCCTCTCCCCCGACAGTGACCTCTTCAGCTTCACAGTCTCACTGGAGGTGCGGGAGGACGACAGCAAGGGAAACTATAGGTCAGCATGAAGCCACTAAACACGCTTACACACACACTCACTTATGCATGCTATGGGGTGAAAGCACTCACTCACACTCTCTCACTCACTCATTCACTCACTTTAACAGACCTTTAAGCCAACAACTTACTTTTTGTGTCTGTCCTACTTCATCTGCCCCCATTCTCCTCTCCTCAGCCCAGTTCCCAAGGACCGGGACAAGTTCTACTTCAAGTTGCGGCAGGGCGTGCAGAAGAAGGTGGTGGTCACGGTCCAGCAGATGAGCAACCAAGAGCTGGGCATTGAGAGGTGAGGGGCTGCTGCCTCCTTGATCCTTCTGTAAGGCCTTCTGAGCTGCATACACTAGACAGCACCACTGTCCTATACTGTAGCATGCTGTTCTTGTTATGCACAAGAACACACAACCCCTCTGGGTCATATTGGTGAGTACAAGAGGGAGACCGTGGTAAAGCTTGACTTAAGGAAATATTATACAATAGGCCCAACATTTTTGGGGGTGTGATTTTAGTTTGAATGTCTTTTTCATGCTGAGTCATTGGAAATGAAACAATGAAGATAAGATCAGCTAACACATAGTCAGTCGAGAATTGAGCAGCGAAGAACCGGAAGAGCGAGTGTACTCATTTCACCCTATGCTAGTCTAGGATAAAGTCATTGTGATGTGAGTATGTTTACAGTTTTAGACTGTGCAGCAGTTTAGCTTTCTTGATTGACATGAAGGAAGCTGTTACTGTTCGGTCTGTTTTGTGTCTTCTGAAAGGCATTTAATGACTTAGTTACAGTTCATTTGTAAAGTATTCAGAACCCTTGACTTTTTCCACATTTTGTTACATTACAGCCTTATTCTGAAATGGATTAAATTGCTTTTTTCCCCTCCTCAATCTACACACAATACCCAATAATGACAAAGTAAAAACAGTTTTTTTAGACATTTTTGCTAATGTATTACAAATCATAAAAAAACTCACATTCACCTCTCACTGTATTTAGCAGAGGTTCTTATCCAGAGTGACTTACAGTAGTGAGTGCATACATTTTTGTACTTTTTCGTACTGGTCCCCTGTGGGAATCTAACCCACAACCGTGGCGTTGTGTGCTCTACTAACTGAGCCACACGGGACCAGGCAGACGCTTTACATCCTATTTTTAGTTTCAACCGTCTTTTTTATGTTCATATCTCCTTTAAGCAGTGACGGTGTGTCATGCTGCCTACTCGTTTTGCCCAAGTAGCTTACCTAAACAAAAATTTTGTGTGTGTTGATGTCAAGTCAATTGCTATAAATCACATTTAATTTGTCACACGCTTCATAAAGAACGTGTAAAACTAACCGTGGAATGCTTACTAATGGGCCCTTCCCAGTAATGCAGAGAGAAAGAGAAATAGTAGAAAAATTTAACAATGAGAATTGATTACTTGGCTTTATACACAAGTCGATGTGCAGGGGTACGAGGTAATTGAGGTAGATATGTACACTGAACAAAAATATAAAGGCAATATGTAAATGTTTGTTTCATGAGCTGAAATAAAAGATCCCAGAAATGTTCCATACGCACAAAAAGCTTATTTCTCTCAAATATTGTGCACAAATTTATTTACATCCCTTTTAGTGAGCATTTCTTTGCCAGGATAATCCATCCACCTGACAGGTGTGGCATATCAGGAGGCTGATTAAACAGCATGAGCATTACACAGGTGCACCTTGTGCTAGGGACAATAAAAGGCCACTCTAAAATGTGCAGTTTTGTCACACAACACAATGCCACAGAGTGCGCAGTTGGCATGCTGACTGCAGGAATGTCCACCAGAGCTGTTGCCAGAGAATTTGATGTTAATTTCACTACCATAAGCCGCTTCCAACGTTGTTTTAGAGAATTTGGCAGAATGTCTAACTGGCCTCACAACCGCAGACCACTTGTATGTCATCGTGTGGGGGAGCGGTTTGCGGATGTCAACGTTGTGAACAGAGTGCCCCATGGTGGTGGTGGGATTATGGTATGGGCAGACATAAGCTATGGACAACGAACACAATTGCATTTTATCGATGGCAATTTGAACGCACAGAAATACCGTAACTAGATCTTGAGGCCCTTTTTATATATATATATATATATATATCTTTTTTTTACTATCTGTGACCAACAGATGCATATCTGTATTCCCAGTCATGTGAAATCCATCAATTAGAGCCTAATGAGTTGATTTCAATTGACTGACTACCTCATATGAACTGTAAATCTTTGAAATGGTTGCATGTTGCATTTTAGTTCAGTATACATGTAAGTAGGAATAAAGTGACTAGGCAAAATGATAGACAAATAACAGTAACAGCAGTGCATGTAATGAGACAAATGCAGATAGTTAACTTCTTACGGCTGAAATCCCGTTAACGGGATCGATATGACAACAGCCAGTGAAAGTGCAGGGCGCCAAATTCAAACAACAGAAATCTCATAATTAAAATTACTCAAACATACAAGTATTATATACCATTTTAAAGATAAACTTGTTGTTATCCCACCACAGTGTCCGATTTCAAAAAGGCTTTACGACGAAAGCATACCATTGCAATTATGTTAGGTCAGCACCTAGTCACAGAAAAACACAGCCATTTTTCCAGCCAAAGAGAGGAGTCACAAAAAGCAGAAATAGAGAAAATTAATCACTAACCTTTGATGATCTTTATCAGATGACACTCATAGGACTTCATGTTACACAATACATGTATGTTTTGTTCGATAAAGTTCATATTTATGTCCAAAAATCTCAGTTTACATTGGTGTGTTATGTTCCGTAATGTTTTGCTTCCAAAACATCCGGTGATTTTGCAGAGAGCCACATCAATTTAAAGAAATACTCATAATAAACATTGATAAAAGATACAAGTGTTATGCATGGAATTATAGATATACTTCTCCTTAATGCAGCCGCTGTGTCAGATTTAAATAAAGCTTTACGGAAATGCACACCATGCAATAATCTGAGTACAGCGCTCAGAGACCAAAACAAGCCATACAGATACCCGCCATGTTGTGGAGTCAACAGAAGTCAGAAATAGCATTATAAATATTCACTTACCTTTGATGATCTTCATCAGAATGCACTCCCAGGAATCCCAGTTCCACAATAAATGTTTGTTCGATAAAGTCCATTTATGTCCAAATACCTCCTTTTTGTTCGCGCGTTTAGTTCGCAAATCCAAATTCACGAAGCGCAGGCCAGACGAAAAGTCAAAAAGTTATATTACAGTTCGTAGAAACATGTCAAACGATATATAGAATCAATCTTTAGGATGTTTTTATCATAAATCTTCAATAATGTTTCAACCGGAGAATTCCTTTGTCTTTAGAAAGGAAAAGGAACGCAGCTACCTCTCACGGGCGCACGCCTGACTGAGCTCATGGCATTCTGCCAGACCTCTTAGTCAGTCAGCTCTTATTCTCTCCCCCTTCACAGTAGAAGCCTGAAACAAGGTTCTAAAGACTGTTGACATCTAGTGGAAGCCGTAGGAAGTGCAATATGACCCCATAGACACTGTATATTGGATAGGCAAAGACTTGAAAACCTACAAACCTCAGATTTCCCACTTCCTGGTTAGATTTTTTTCTCAGGTTTTTGCCTGCCATATGAGTTCTGTTATACTCACAGACATCATTCAAACAGTTCTAGAAATGTCAGATTGTTTTCTATCCTAATCTACTAATATGCATATCTTAGCTTCTGGGCCTGAGTAGCAGGCAGTTTACTCTGGGCACCTTATTCATCCAAGCTACTCAATACTGCCCCCGGCCATAAGAAGTTAATCAATAGCTACTGACTAACTATTTAGCAGTCTTATGGCTTGGGGGTAGAAGCTGTTCGGGGTCCTGTTGGTTCCAGACTTAGTGCATCAGTATGGCTTGCCATGTGGTAGCTGAGAGAACAGTCTGACTTGGGTGGCTGGAGTGTTTGACAATTTTTCGGGCCTTCCTCTGACACCGCCTGGTATAGAGGTCCTGGATTGCAGTGATGTACTGGGCCATACGCACTACCCTGTGTAGTGCCTTGCGTCGGATGCCAAGCAGATCCCTTACCAAGCGGTGGTGCAGCCAGTCATGATGCGCTCAATGGTGTAGCTGTAGAACTTCTTGAGGTTCTGAGGGCCCATGACAAATCTTTTCAGCCTCTTGAGGGGGAGGAGGCGTTGTTGTGTCCTCTTCACATATGTGTTGGTATGTATGGACCATGATAACTCCTTAGTGATGTGGACACCAAGTAACTTGAAGCTCTCGACCTGCTCTACTATGGCCCTGTCGACGTGGCTGGAGGCGTGCTCGGCCCTCCGTTTCCTGTAGTCGACGATCAGCTCCTTTGTCTTGCTGACGTTGAGGGAGAGGTTCCTATCCTGGCACCACACTGCCAGGTCTCTGACGACCTCCCTGTAGGCTGTCTCATCATCTTCGTGAAACGTAATGATGGTGTTGGAGTCGTGCACGGCCATGCAGTCGTGGGTGAACAGGGATTACAGAAGGGGACTAGGCACGCTCCCATCCCGTGTTGAGGGTCAGCGTGGCAGATGTGTCATTGCCTACCCTCACCACCTGTGGGCGGCCTGTCAGGAAGTCCAGGATCAAGTAGCAGAGGGAGCTGTTGAATCCCAGGGTGTTGAACGCTGAGCTGTAGTCTATGAACAGCATTCTCACGTAGGTGTTCCTTTTGTCCAAGGGGGAAAGGGCAGTGTGGAGTGCAGTAGAGGTTGCGTCATCTGTGGATTCCATTATGCGAATTGGTGTGGGTCCAGGGTGTCTGGGATGATGGCGTTGATGTGAGCCATCACCAGCCTTTCAAAGCATTTCAAGGCTACATGAGTGCTACGGGCGATAGTCCTTTAGACAGGTTACCATGGCATTCTTGAGCACTATGGTGGTCTGTTTGAAACATGTAGGTGTTAGACTTGGTCAGGGAGAGGTTGGAAATGTCAGTGAAGACACTTGCCAGCTGGTCAGCGCATGCTCAGAGTACTCGTCCTGTAATCCGTCTGACCCTGAAGCCTTGTGAATTATTTTTTGTTTTAATTTAACCTTTATTTAACTAGGCAAGTCAGATAATAACACATTCTTATTTACAATGACGGCCTACACTGGCCAAACCTGGACGACGCTGGGCCAATTTGTGCTCCGCCCTATGGGACTCTCAATCACGGCCGGTTGTGATGGTCTGGATTTGATCCAGGGTGTCTGTAGTGATGCCTCATGCACTCGGGAGTCCAATAATAGTAGTCATGCCTTCTTACATCAGTAATGTCATGTGTAGGAAAGTTCTAGGTCAACCTTACGAAGGAGGGGGGAATTCAAAGCGCTTCAGATGGAAGCATAATATATGGTTTCTTTTCTTATGAAGTAGTGATTCTCAGCGCAACCACTTGATGGCGCACCTATCATAAGTAACAGGCACATAGTGGTCTCTGTTTCCAAGTGATATTGGCACTGCTTTGCTGTAGTTTAATTTGGATTCTTTGAATTTATAAATAGACCCATGCATATTCACCCACACCAGGATTCGACTAGAGTCTACAGAATTCAGAATTGGGTCACTCTAACAAAATATACCTGTAGCTTTGCTAATGCCACGCTGATGGAGATTTCTTTTTAATTATTTGATTTTATTCAATTATGAGTCTCTCAGCAAATACCGTTTTATCTTTATAATGAATCCAAATTTAGCCAAAACCCAAACTTTGGGTTTTATGAAAGGTGAGTTGCAGTGCCCCCTTGATCCATTGGCCCTGACCTGTGTTCCTCTCCCTCAGGTGTTTTGGGATGTTGCTGAGCCCAGGGCAGAAGGTTCGGAACAGTGACATGCATCTTCTAGACATGGTGAGCAGCAATCACAGTGGTTTCCTTTATTCACATAACCAAGTTACAGAACAGCACTCTCATTTCTATGTACTGAACTATCACTATGAGACTAGTTATTTAGTCTTTTTGTTGACTTTAGTGTACTCTTTATTGGGCAGGTTAAACAGAGTTGAATTGACAATTGATTCTTTGGCTTTTGATTGGAATGGCTTTGCCGTTTGAGGCCTGTTGACCGTGATTGTATGTCATTTCCCTGTTTGTGCCTATGTGAAGGAGTCCATGGGGAAGAGCTCGGATGGAAAGTCGTATGTGATCACGGGCACATGGAACCCCAACATGGCTGCCTTCCAGGTGCTGAATGAAGACACACCTAAAGGTGAGAACCATCCCTCAACCCTGTCACCAGCCTATCTTACTTACGCATGCCATTGTCAACCAGCCTGACACACTAGCATCATTGCCAACCAGCTTAGCTGTCGCATTCATAGCTGGCCAGACAGTTTCTTATGATTTTATGACTCTTTCATCAATTCCAATGGACATCTGCCTAATAAGCAGAAAACAACACAAATTAAAGCTCTTATACTATTATAGTGTTTATCTTTTCATCTGAGGAGATGGATGGCTGAGATGGCAAATTAAAGCTTCATTTCTGATATTGACAGGGGGAAGGCACTTATTTGCTTCTTTTGTTTTTTCCGCTATAGACCCTGCAAACAATAATGAGTCGTTAGGATGTCCTGGGACGTGACAAAATGGTCGCCTTAAGTCGTCACGATGTTGTAATGGTTCCCTGGAGGTTTTGTGTAGGTCCTGGGGACGTTTTTAGGAGTTTCTTCAGATGTTGTCTAATGGTCCCCTGGAGGTTTTGTCTAGTTCCCATCGCGTGATGGTCCCTAAGGGAATGTTCTCTGGGGTCCTTTGTGTAGTTCCCCGCAAGCTCCCAGGACATCACTGAGGACCATGTCGGGACCTTTTTTGGAATGTTTTCAGGACCATCATGCCACGTCCTAAGGATTAGTAAAATTAACGTCCTGACATGGTTCTCAGTGATATCCTGTGAACGTACATGGAACTAGACAAGGGTCCCCCAGAGAACGTTCCCTTGGGACCAACACTCGACTTTCTTAGAATGTTCACAGAACGTCAGTGGGATAACGTCGCACCGAAACCCTTAAGGGACCTAAATGGGAACGTCACAATGTCCTCCGGACGTTCCCTGTTTGCTGGGGAAAGCCTATTAGATTAGCAACATTGCGGTTGTGCTCTACGATTTGTTTAGCGCACTAGCAGCGTTCAACCTCAGTGGTTAACAGGGTCAGAGACCGAGGAAAGGGGACGTGGAAGACTTTACTGGTGCTGAGCTTTTCATTTGTGCTAATTGTAGCTAATGGTCCTGTCCATGTGGTCCCAGACTCGACCTATATAACTAGCACCTTTGATTTGTAATGATTTCTTTTTTGTTCTCAACCAACACAGGACATTTCTTTTAAAGGCATTTCAAGTGACTTAAAATTGTGCTAACATTTCTTACTTTGAACAGTCACAAAATAGTCACCGCCTCTAACATTTGATACCAGCTATTCCCTACGATGGCCTGCAAAATAAGTGATATATGCCCCAAACCAATTTGGCTGTCTGAAAACATGGGTGGTTTGGACACCTTTTCATATATCAGGTCCCAGTGTAATGCACAGTAAGACGCTGCCAAGCGCTGCAAGTGCAAGACCTCGCCTCACTGAACTCATTATATCAAACAAATTAGCAGCGCTGCGGAGTTGCTGACTCGGAAGTCAGGAAAGTTTGACTTGAACCTATATGGCAGCTTGTCAAAGCAACCCAGCTCAGGGGAGTTAGGTAGTCTAAACTACAAAGCCACGATTCCTCCACAAAGAAAACAAACCATTCACTAGTAGAAAAGGAAGTAGGTAGTTGTGATAACTGGCTTGCAGAACATGCATGTAAACATTGGATATTACAGTGTTTGTGTAAATAATAAACCAGAGCCAGAACATTTAGTAATTCTCCGTATAGATTTTAACTGATATACTGTAGCTAATGGTTTTTGAAATATGAAGCTATATGCACTGGAAGACTTCCCACAAAACATGAACATAATTTGTTACTTATACAAAAACAGCCTTCTACCATGGACTGAAGACTTTGATTCTACACTATTAAACCACACAGCTTACTTCATGTCAAAACTGGGAGAGACAAGACTTCTAAAAACAATGGCCCTAGCGGTCTCAACTAAACAAATCCTTCTTTGTTGTCAGCGATTTGGCACGCAGGGAAAGTAGTCCTGTGGTATCGGAAGCTTGAAGGGATGCCGTTTCTTAAAACATCTTTCTAAACCAACATGCTATGCTTGACTTTTATGGTAATTGGAATCTATTTTTAGGCCATTCTTTACAAGGCAGTTTTGTATACTTTTTTCCCCCCCCTGGTTAATTACAATAATAAAACCTTCTCACTGTGAAATGGGTTATTTTTCCCTCCGTTTCCTAGCTTGGCGATTGCTATCTGTGTGTTTATTTTTCTCCCAATCCGTTTTTTTCAACCCCAAAAATTGGATGTTGCAAGATCTGTTACCCCGGACGTCACTTTTTCACTTGGATGAAGCTGGTGGTACTAGAGGACAGCTTAGATTTATGCTGCACTACATTGCGATATATCACACACAGCTTGTCTCATGCTGTGACTTGGAATGCGGTTTCCTTAGATTCTAAATAAGTCGTAGATATTTAAAGATGCTGAGTTTCTTGGTTGTAGTTATATGATTCTAGTTTTAAATTGGACCTTTGTCTCTTTCTCTGGGAAGGGTGAGGTAAGAGAATAGGTGTGCTGCTGTTGCTAGTTTGACAGCTGGTGGTAGTGGTGGAATCCAAGCCCTCTGAGGAGTACACGTTTGGTCTACCTAATTAAAACAGCAGGCAATATATTTTCTCTGCGTTCTATAAACATACATTTAAATCAAGCTAATAGCCTACCATTTCACTTTATCCACTTAGTGTGTCAACCCGCAACGCCCACTTTAACCCAGACAGATACAGTATACATTCTGGAACTGCTGTTGCCACTACAAACACCCCCTCCATCCAGTGTGTGACCTTGTCCTCTCTGTGGTGGTCTCTCTCCAGATAAGCAGGTGTACATGACCGTTGCGGTGGACCTGGTGGTGACTGAGGTGGTGGAGCCGGTGCGCTTCCTGCTGGAGACCCTGGTGCGCGTCTACCCGGCCAATGAGCGCTTCTGGTACTTTAGCCGCAAGGCCTTTAGCGAGACCTTCTACCTCAAACTCAAACAGGTAAATAAATGGCCAGTTAATAAATATCCCAAATATCTCAACCTTTACCTCCATCACACACATAATAAATATCCCAAACTATACCTCATCGCACACGTAATAAATATCCCAACCTATACCTCATCGCACACGTAATAAATATCCCAAACTATACCTCATCGCACACGTAATAAATATCCCAACCTATACCTCCATCACACACATAATAAATATCCCAAACTATACCTCATCGCACACGTAATAAATATCCCAACCTATACCTCCATCACACACGTAATAAATATCCCAACCTATACCTCATCGCACACGTAATAAATATCCCAAACTATACCTCATCGCACACGTAATAAATATCCCAACCTATACCTCATCGCACACGTAATAAATATCCCAACCTATACCTCATCGCACACGTAATAAATATCCCAACCTATACCTCATTGCACACGTAATAAATATCCCAACCTATACCTCATCGCACACGTAATAAATATCCCAACCTATACCTCATCGCACACGTAATAAATATCCCAACCTATACCTCATCGCACACGTAATAAATATCCCAACCTATACCTCATCGCACACGTAATAAATATCCCAACCTATACCTCATCGCACACGTAATAAATATCCCAACCTATACCTCATCGCACACGTAATAAATATCCCAACCTATACCTCATCGCACACGTAATAAATATCCCAACCTATACCTCATCGCACACGTAACAAATCTCCAAAAACCTGTTTTTGCTTTGTCGTTATGGGTTATTGTATGTAGATTGATTGATTTAAAAAAATCATCAATGTTAGAATAAGGCTGTAATGTAACAAAGTGGAAGGTCAAGGGGTCTGAATACTTTCCCGAAGGCACTGTGTATATACAGAACCAGTCAACAGTTTGGAGACACCTACTCATTCAAGGTTTTTTCTTAATTTTTTACTATTTTCTACATTGTAGAATAATAGTGAATACCTCAAAACTATGAAATGACACATGGAATCATGTAGTGACCAAAAAAGTGTTATACAAATCAAATTATATTTTAGATTCTTCAAAGTAGCCACCCTTTGCCTAGATGACAGCTCTGCACACTCTTGGCATTCTCTCAACCAACCTGGAATGCATTTCAATTAACAGGTGTGCCTTGTTAAAAGTGAATTTGTGGAATTTCTTTCCTTCTTAATGCGTTTGAGCCAATCAGTTGTGTTGTGACCAGGTAGGGGTGGTATACAGAAGATAGCACTATTTGGTAAAAGACCAAGTCCATATTATGGCAAGAACAGACAGCTCAAATAAGCAAAGCAAAACGACAGTCCATTATTACTTTAAGACATGGTCAGTCAATGTGAACATTTCAACAAGTTTCTTCAAGTGCAGTCGCAAATACTATCAAGCGCTATGATGAAACTGTCTCTCATGAGGACCACCACAGGAGAGGAAGACCCATAGTTACCTTTGCTGCAGAGGATAAGTTCATTAGAGTTACCAGCCTCAGAAATCGCAGCCCAAATAAATGCTTCACAGAGTTGAAATAACAGACATCAACTGTTCAGAGGAGACTGTGTGAATCAGGCCTTCATGGTCGAATTGCTGCAAAGAAACCACTACTAAAGGACACCAATAAGAAGACGAGACTTGCTTGGGCCAAGAGACACGAGCAATGGACATTAGACTTGTGGAAATCTGTCCTTTTGTTCTGATAAGTCCAAATTTGAGATTTTTGGTTCCAACTGCCAAGTCTTTGTGAGACACAGAGTAGGTGAACGGATGATCTCCGCGTGTGTGGTTCCCACCGTGAAGCATGGAGGAGGTGTGATGGTGTGGGGGTGCTTTGCTGGTGACACTGTCTGTGACTTATTTAGTATTCAAGGCACACTTAACCAGCATGGCTACCACAGCATTCTGCAGCAATGCGCCAACCCATCTGGTTTGGGCTTAGTGGGACTATTATTTGTTTTTCATCAGGACAATGACCCAACACACCTCCAGGCTGTGTAAGGGCTATTTGACGAAGGAGAGTGATGGAGCCTCCACAATCACCTGACCTCAACCAAATTGAGAAGGTTTGGGATGAGTTGGACCGCAGAGTGAAGGAAAAGCAGCCAACAAGTGTTCAGCATATATGGGAACTCCTTCAAGACTGTTGGAAAAGCATTCCAGGTGAAGCTGGTTGAGAGAATGCCAAGAGTGTGCAAAGCTGTCATCAAGGCAAAGGGTGGCTACTTTGAAGAATCTCAAATATCAAATATATTTTGTTTAACACTTTTTTGGTTACTACATGATTCCATGTGTTATTTCATAGTTTTGATGTCTTCACTATTATTCTACAATGTCGAAAATAGTACAAATAGAGAAAAACACTTGGATGAGTAGGTGTGTCTGAACTTTTGACTAGCATTGTATATAGAAGTAGTCACCCTTTAGCCGTAAGGCATGGATTTCTTTTTAGGGATGCACTACGGCCACGCAAGGGGGCATCGATGGCCATGACCGTCAATTCCGTCGGGATATTCGAGGCCTGCACACATCCACACCCAATCCATTTGACCCGTACCCCCCCCCCCCCCCCCCCCCCTCCGAACTCCTCCAATAAAAATGCATGAGAGCGACGTTGTTCTCGACGCGTTCAATTACCACGCCCAGCACACAAGTGCATCCTCGTCCTGTCTGGTCCTACCGCAGGTGTTTAGAAAATCAAAACAAGCCCCTAAGTCAGTAACATAAGCCCCTTGCCTCCTTGTTTGAAAGGGAATTTTCATCTCCACTCCAGGCTTTGAATGCGTACCAAATGGAAGCCTATTCCCTATATAGTACACTACCTTTGACCAGGGCCTTGGTCAAAAGAAGTGCACTACATAGGGACTAGTTTGTAATTTTGGACATAGCCTTTGTATCATTGGGAGCCCTAATACGAGGCAGCCACTCATTATCGCACTGTAGTAATTAGGGCTCTGCCTGTGTGCCTCTCTCTATAGTTAGCTCATCAGCAGGCAGCAAAGAATGGCGGCTGCTGTAGTTAAAAGTTAATTAAAAGATAGCCATTCTAGTGTTTATACAAGATTCTAATCCCAGCCACTAGCTCCAGTATTATTTGAGTACGATTTGTATTTGTTCCGGGGGCCTCTCATTAAGGCGTTGAGGAATTAGAGGAGCCATTGTCGTCGCCCTCTCTGAGCATATTTTGCGCCTTGGCTCACGAGGAGATAGAAAGGCTTTGGTGATTTGTTAGTGGAGGATCCTACCCAAGGGCTAAGTGGTATTATTGCGAAGCTTATTGTGACCCCCTTATTTGTACTACCTAAACCTTAGTAAATGCCAATGTTCTCGTATATGTCATGTATGACTGTTGATAGCACTAGCCAGCTATGGTAATGCATTGCCAATTATTATTTTTTTTTTTAGATGTATAGTCTTCAATTATGGCCCTTGTGCTAAAATGTTAGCTTGGATCCACATGTGTTCACAGAGCAAGGGCTACATATAGGGCTCTTGCATTAGTGTTGTCATGGATCCACCTCTCACCACAAGTGCTGAGACCAAACAACCCCAGTAGCAACAACAGTGTTACAAAACCCCCAATGTGCAATGTGACAAAGCCCAACTTTAGAAGTGACCTGCATAGGCGAGTGAGCCCAATCTCTCTGTGCTCTGATTGCAGCAGGCTCCCTGTGAACCCTATTACCAGACACTCTGGCCAAAAGACGTCTGGCGCGATCCTTGGCGCTCTCTGCCGCCGCTCAATTTAATTTCCTCCTGTACGTGTAATTATATTTTTCCGTGGATCCCCTCGGGTGGTGGCAAAAGGTGAGGCTAACTTTAGACAGATTTTGTTTCAAAGGGAGGCACTCTGAAAATGTTTGAGGATACCCAAAGAGACACTGTCGCAACAGCTCTCACTCTGAACAAATTCGTATTTTTTTCAGCGTGTAGAATTGACTCGTCAATGCTGCTGCAGTAGTAATAAGTTATGTTTAACTTTGTTTCTTGGTGCTGTGTCAAAATCCTCCCACTGAATCCTCCCACTGTATTATGTCTGCACCATATGTGACTTTGGGGGGGGTGTGTGTGTGTGTGTGTGTGTGTGTGTGTGTGTGTGTGTGTGTGTGTGTGTGTGTGTGTGTGTGTGTGTGTGTGTGTGTGTGTGTGTGTGTGTGTGTGTGTGTGTGTGTGTGTGTGTGTGTAGGGTGGTGAGAAGGGTGGCCAGGGTGATGCCATGTTGGAGGTGGTGAGCCTGCAGAAGGAGACTGAGAGGAGCAACGGGGGACGAGGCCGTCTGGCCTCTCCGGCTGAGGAAGAGGAGCCTGAGGAAGGTATTGAACTCTCCCTCTCGCTCTCTGTTTACATCCTCATTTCATCATCGTATCTGTCTCTCTCTTTCCATCTTTGACATTCTCTCTCTTACCTCTCGCTCTATCTATCCATCCATCCATATACGTTGCCCTGAACACTAACTAAGAGTGCATTGTTGTTTTGTTGGCTAGCCTTTCAATCACCTTCCAAGGTCAACATGAGAGCTTGCACACCTCTCCAGGTAAAATGCCTCGGCACATTGAATTCCATCCGCCTAGGCACATTGAATTCCATCCGCCTCAGTCACACGGACGACATAATTGTATTACCTAATATCGCTTGATTGAAAAATACACTGTCTACCGCCGTAATGCTGAAAAACTTGCTATGTTCAATTTCAAAGAAAAACGACCTGCGTCTCAGAGCTTACTTAGATTGCTTTTAGAAAGAGTGTGTACAAGGTGAGAGAAAAAAAAGAAATAGATTGCTTTGGCACAAATAGCTTGTTGGAGGAGCATTTGTTTTATTTATATATTTCGGGCAATTGTTTCTCCTCGGTGGCGGGAACACCTCATACAAATGAGATCATCTGTCCAGATATTCCCCCTGAATTGAACGTTATCAACACGTTGGCTCACTTTGCATTTTCCTGAGGCTCGCCCCCCCCCCTCCTCGTATCTGGCGGCCATGAATCAACTGTGAAGTTTAATTTAGTGTGTGTGTGTGTGTGAACCGCTGTGAGGGGGAGGTGTTGGCAGGCGTGGATGTTTGTGGGGGAACGTTTGTGTGTGTGTTTGCGCTTTTGTGTCTGTGTGTTTGAGGCGTGTGTGTGTGTGTGTGTGTGTGTCTCAGACAGTGGGGAGTTATTTTTTTTTTTGTGTGTCGAGCGAGGCTGAGGCGAGACAGAATTCCAGAAGCTTTGGATGGGTTCTGGAGGGCTCAGTGGTTTCACTGGAGCACAGTCCAATCCGGTTAAGTAGGGTTGACTCATTGGTACCGCCGCACTGCTGCTGTGGGCTAAGACCACCTGGTACCCATCTCGCCCTCCCTCCCCGGCTTGACTCAACACTGCACAGCTCTGGAAGGAACTCACTGCCTGCCTGCCACCCTGCCTGCCACTGGTTTACTTACCGAGAGGATTTCACTCTTCATTTTAGGAATGCTCATTCTGTGTTTTCCCATTTCCACCATCCTATTGAAAATATGAATATTGAATGAGTAAGGTTTTTAGTTGGGAAAATTGGGTCATATTGATGATTGCAGTCAGATGCAAATACATGAGAGGAGCTTGAAAACAAAAGGTTTTACATGGCAAAGATACAAGACACAAAATGCATCCTCAGACTTCTTTCTAGGGATTTAATGACTAGTGAAAGTAAACAAACATAAACAAACCCTCTTCTTATTACAGCACTCTAAGTACACAAACCAGAGCCGCCAGAAAATGTGTAGCGAGCTGGCATTTCCCCCAGTACTTTTCAATCTGGTGTGACGCCCGGCACATCACTTTCAAAGCAGCAGCACAGAACACCTTTACCAGACATAGTCATTAGTTCATGACTTAGAAAAAAACTTTTGCAATGGTAAAGAAAGCACACTTACTTGACAAGTTGACATAGTACCTCCTCCAATTTCTGCCTGTTTTATCTAGTGACTACGACCCTGTCCCAGTGTCACCCCCACACTCGCTGCGACAGGTGGATTCACTTGTCAGTCACAGTGGTATCCTAGCTACAGCCTACAGGGACTCATCAACTACGCCTCTCAACAGCTTAGTTGCATCTCGTTTGACAGTCTGCATTCTGCACTTGGTTTCTTTTTTTCCGCTCACTCTCCTCTCCTGCCTGAGATGTGCCTGTACCAATCCGTCGAGACTCTACTCCCCGCTACGTCAAAAGCAAATGTATGGTCCACAGAGGACTTCCAATGTGTGACAGCCCACTATTGCATGGAGTAGGGCAGATACCAGCTTGCTGTTTTACCAGAGCTAAAGAGAGGCAAGGGTGTTAGAACAGTGGATGACATAATGAATGAAATAAAGGGCCTGGGAATGGTTGGTCGGCTATACCTAGAATTAGCTAAACTCATCCATATTTTTGTGTGATACCAGCGTCAGAACGACTGCCAAAGCACAGAGGCTTAACAGTACGGCTATTCTTCACCAGGACAGGTGGGCATCGCTTTACCTAAATAAAATAAGGAAATATCTTTGCACTTAAATTAGCAAAAATGAAATACACTTTTGGAATGTTTTAACCTATAAAGAGATCTCTCAGCTTTGGCGCTTAAATAAAGACGATGTAACCCTGCTTTGCAAAAAGCTTAGACGTCCTCCAGTGATAAAAAAAAGTTTCCTGTTGAAAAGCGGTATCCCAAGTATAAATACAGTAAAGTACACACACTTCAGAAAGACGCCACGTAGAAATATTTAACCATTTTATTAAGCAATGAATTAATGCAAGTCTTCATGTATAGGCTCTCTCCTTCAGTGTAGCTCACTGCCCAAGCAAAGCATCAATATAATATAGCCTACAGGCAGTGAGCAGACCCGGTCAGCTTAAATAGACTGCCAATAAGGTAGGTGTGATTGTTACTAGTCTCTAATTGCTGCCATCTCAGCTGATGCGTCAGCCTGAGGCGGGGCACTCTTTTTCCCTTCTGAACTGGTTCCGCTTAATTTCAGAAAGAAAACGCCATGTAGAAATATGTTTAACCATTTATTAAGCAATGAATAATTCAAATCTTGGCATATAGGCTCTGCTCCTTCAGGGTAGATCACTGGCCAAGCAAAGCATCAAAAGAAAATAGTCTACGGGTAGTGAGAGCGGTAAGCTATACCAATCCCCCAAAAAGGTTTGATCCCGGGCTATATCACAACCGGCCGTGATCGGCAGTTCCATAGGGCTGCGTCCGAGGGTTTGGCCGAGGGGGCTTTACTTGGCTCATCGCGCTCTAGCAACACCTTGTGGCGGGCCGGAGACCTGCAGGCTGACCTGTGTTGTCAGTTGAATAGTGTTTCCTCCGACACGTTGGTGCGGCTGGCTTCCGGGTTAAGCGGGCGGGTGTTAAGAAGCGTGGCTTGGTGGGTCATGTTTCGGAGGACGAATGACTCGACCTTCGCCTCTCCCGAGCCCATTGGGGAGTTGCAGCGATGAGACAAGATTGAAATTGGGGAGAAGGGGGTAAAATATATAAATAAATACATAAATATAAAGTCAACCTACAATCGCAAGAATGAATACTATGTTGGAATGTTAACCATATATGGCTTAAACTGAACGACTTATGACGCTATCCCTCGTGACGTACCGCCGGGTACCCTTGATTTAAGGCCAGATAAGCTTCATCTTGGCACGTGTGAACTATCTGCCTATTTTGCCAATGTAGCAGTGTGAACCCAGCTGCCCTAGAGACGCACCGCCGGGTGCTCTCACTGATCTATACGAGTAGCCTGATCATCTGTGGCCTACATGAAATATCTATCATCTAGTGGGCTAACGGAGTGGCGCAGCATCTCAGTGCAAGAGGCGTCACTACAGTCCCTGGTTCGGATCCAGGCTGCATCACAATCGGCCGTGTTTGGGAGTCCCATAGGGCGGCGCACAATTGGCCAAGCGTCGTCTGGGTTTGGCCGGGGTAGGCCACCATTGTAAATAAGAATTTGTTCTTAACTGACTTGCCTAGTTAAATAATGGTTTAAATATATATATATTTTTAAACACACAACCTAAGCAATATGCACGGAACTTGATTGCGATAACAACCAAAGCAATGCTATTGACGGTTAGCTGAACCCTTATTTAACTAGGCAAGTCAGTTAAGAACAGATCTCTGAACGCCGACATAGCGATCTATATAAGGCATGGAACTCGCAAATAAACTCATCACTTTTCACATCCAAAATCTCCTTGGCGTTTGATCTAATATAGCGTTCATAGGAAGCAGAGGACCAGTGCCCCATGATCTCCAGTGTGGATGCAGGGACAGATAGAGAAGCCGTTGAAGCGGCGCCGATGCAAAACGAATAAGTTTGCGTATAGCTCAGGAGATAGCCTCGCAGGAGGAGACAGAGCCGGGATGAAAAATCAGTATTTTGTCATTGGTTTGCCTGCATCAGTGACGAATAATGGATCACCCGGAGTGGCCAGTGGTCGCCATTGCAGGTAGCGGAAAAGAGGACAGAAAGGAGAGTTAGTTTGAGCAATGGTACCTTTACCCTCCCTATCAGTTTGGGAATGCTTACCCAACACGGTGAACGTGTGTCCCTGATTAAATTGTGAGATCATGCAATGATTAAAAATAAATTAATACGAACTGTATTTCCCTACCGTAAAAACTCATAGAAAGACAACTGCCTCAAGTACAAATGATTGTATGAGCCGAACACCCTTAACATGAATCTATTTATACAGAGTGAGGGTGATAGTGACCTTTGTCGTTGCCTGAAGATTGCTCTTTTGAAGCCCATTAGGCAGATGCAACATAGCTAATGGAACACAGGCCGACAATCGTGATCATATACCAATACCACAAGAACTCGGGTAGGTTTCACAATCCTCAGAAACATTTTAAATTGTAACATGGTAGCAGCAGAGGATCAGAGAGAAGTAGCAGCGGCGACGCAGAATTGGTTGCCAATAGCTCAGAGCTAGCCCTCGGCACTGACGAAGGAACCAGAGCCGCGATGAGATCCAGTGTCTTCTCACTGGTTGCCAGCATCAATGTTGAACAGAGGTTCGCCAGCTGCTGCCCGTGCTCAGCATGCAGGCAGCGTAACATGAGAAAGCAGTGTTAGTTCCGGTGATGACAAGTGTTCCACATGTGAGCATACATAATGCAAACAGAACTTAAGAGATCACGCAAAAATGAAAGGGAAGGAACACCCCCTGAAGCCATCATACAGACCGCATCTGGAAAAGCGTATTTTTGAACACCATTGCCTTAACGTGATTTTCAAACCTGCGCTACTGAGAGAGGAGATACTCTTTTGACATGCCTGACTGAATTTGGAATAGAAAAGACATGCGCGGTTATATAACAGAAGACATTGTACAGAGAGAAGACCATACAGTAGACTGATGCATGGCACAGCTCAGCATACCATCACGTAGCAAAAAAAAGCCACACAGTATTACTAAAACCCGAGAACCGTAGCAAAACGTTAGCTACGTACCCACCTTATCTAAATAGCCTAATGTCATACTGAAATTGCTCAGCAGTAGCTGATGCGTCTGCAGCGTGCACAGTGGGAGTGACCTGATAATCAAAACCTACAAATAGTCTACCTGAGCTGAAGGCTTACCGGCAGATACCATTAGACATAGCCATGAGAGAAGAATAAATTACCTGATAACGAGAGTGAGACCCCATAGATTACTAGAATAAGCCTAAAATAAGCTCTAAGAGACCTTCCCAAAAAGAGGCAATGAATGCTTGATCACTAACACTGATCGCCATGTGGGTGTTAAGCAATCCCACCACATGCTGGGTAATCCTAGTATAAACAGCCCATCTAACATGGTTGACACTATAGCAGCCTTGATTAGTCATCACACAGCTATACGGCGTCAGCTCCCCCACTAAGGTCCAGGGTGATAACTTAAAATCTGAAGAGGAAAGGTTAGGATTAGGCAGTATTCATTTAAATTTCATTTAAAATGATTCATTTAAAATGAGGCCTCAATCCAATAGAAAATTTGTGGGCAGAACTGAAAAAGTGTATGCGAGGAAGGAGGCCTACAAACCTGACTCAGTTACTCTAGCTCTGTCAGGAGGAATGGGCCAAAATTCACCCAACTTATTGTGGGAAGCTTTTGGAAGGCCACCTAAAATGTTTGACCCAAGTTAAACAATTTAAAGGCAATGCTACCAAATACTAATTGAGTGTATGTAAACTTCTGACCCACTGGGAATGTGATGAAAGGAATAAAAGCTGAAATAAATAATTCTCTCTACCATTATTCTGACATTTCACATTCTTAAAATAAAGTGGTAATCCTAACTGACCTAAGACTGGGAATTTTAACTAGGATTAAATGTCAGGAATTGTGAATAACTGAGTTTAAATGTATTTGGCTAAGGTGTATGTAAACTTCCGACTTCAACTGTATGTGAAAACGGCACATTTCTAAAATAGAACGTTAAGTTCTACATGATAATGTTGTTCCAAAAAATGTATAAACAGTAGTTTTCAAACTTGGGGAGCAAAAAAATACCCTCTCTCTGGCTAGAAACGCGTTGCAGGTTTTGAAAATCAGTCTCCCTTTTAATCAGTGGTGGGAACCTACATTATTTTTCAATCGTTTCATTCTGAACAGAACCATATATTTTATATATATTTTTAATGGTTTCCATTTCTGTTCCCAGAACTGGTTCCAACTCCTGCTTTAAATCCTGCCCTGTCATGTCACAGATTTATTTATTTATTTTACATTTTGACTATGATTCTAATCTTTTAAACCACAGATCATAGAAACGTGCCATTTTTACATATGTAGACATGGTATGGCGCTGGAGATAATGAATATGAGGTTGAAAAGTGGCGGAATTGCCCATTAACGTCGTGTGTGTATAGAGTGAGATTCATATTTAAAGACACTGTAACCATTCTGTGCATAAAGCTCAGCCCTGCTATAGCAGTTCACTAAGCTACACATCTCGGTTAGGGCCCCCAACCAAGTCTTGCTTAGGGCCACCAAAAGGCTAGGGCCGGCCCTTTTACAGAGTATGTTGTCCATTGAAATTGTCTCTGGCTCTTTTGATATCAGATTCAGAATGGATAACAAGGTTGGTGGTAGTTTGGAAGGGTTTGATCCATCATATGAGCCGACAATAAAAAATAAAAAAATGTCATATAGTCATAGCTTCCCTTTTCATCTGTGCTATCTATAATAATAATAATAATGATGATGATAATAATCATATTTTGTCATAGCCTACGAATAGGACCGAGTTTTACCTAACCAGGTCATGAGATCAGGAAAAACTCCAGGCCCCAGAAAAGACACGTGCAAATGTTGTATCCACCTCTGTATCAAACACCTTTTACCCCAAAAGGCTCGCTGTTGATGGCCAATACACATTATTAGTTAGAACCCCTTTTTTTACCATAAATTAGGGTTGCTGGGCCTTTTTTTGAATGAATGCAAAACAGGAGAAATAACATCACCATTTGGACTCCAAAGGTGCCCAGAACACACATTCCAATGATCCAACAATGTAAACGGTGGCTTTTCTGCCTTCCCACAAGCACAGCTTTTCCGACACGGCACTTCTCAGTTTTTTCCCGGGGGGCTCTTGATTGTAAGAGGTTGGAATGCTCTTTGGACCAGTTTTGTTAGCAAGCCTTGTTATCCAGGGAAACCTACAATAAGTACATGTACAGCACATCATTACAGTCAGTTGCAGCTTGAATGTGCTCTGGGTACATTTTCAGCATTCTGCTGGACCTAACTCTGCTCTGCTGGAGTGGTACCATTCCAACTGCAAAAAGAATAATAGTTGCTTCTGAGTGAGATGTCCGCCCACACCAGTCTTTTGAACCTTGTCACCTCCTTGGCGTTAGAGAGGCACTCTCCAAGGCCGGCACTGTGTCAAAAAAAGCCTTGCCAGAGAGGAGAAGCCATTCACAGTAAAATGTACAAGCATTTCTAAAGGTTCTGCTGCGTTTCAGCTGCCGGTGGAGGCGGCGTGAAAAGAAAGCCTTTCAGGGATTTCTAGCTGGAGTTCAGCCGCCATTGTAGACGGGACTGAATGCTTTCCCAGTGTGTGAGGATGCTGCTGCTGCTGCCTGCCTGCACATTTCTTGCCAGTCACACGTGCACATACATTTTCTTGTATTATTGTAAATTACAATGTGCAGCAGTGTGACCCGGAATGTCTCCTTTTTCTCAATTTTTCTGTCAGCCCACTGTGATTTATATTTTCAGTGTGCTTTTTTTCATCCACACGAGCACACGCGTGCACATTCACATGCATTCACACAGCAAACATACAAGCACATGCACACTCATGACCCTACTGAATGGGTAGCAATATACACACCACAGCTCAAACCCTCTGCTCATGTGCTCAGCTCTGTACACAGCCTATGAGATATAGGCTTTGTATGCAGCGAAGTTTGTGAGAAAGACCATATACTCGGTATATACACTGAGTGTACAAAACATTTGGAACGCCTGCTCTTTCCATGACAGAGACTGACCCCAACAATGCTCCCTGTAAGCAGCGCATTGACACGCAGTAGCCCTGGGACTGCCGCGCAGCTCCACCCGGGACTGCCACGCAGAATAAATATCAGTCCACAGAGAGAAGCATGAGATTGAATTTCACTTAACTTTCTAGAGCAGTGGTCACCAACCGGATTGACTGGTCGATCTCCAAGGCATTCCTAGTCGATCGCCAAACATTTTGGTAAAAAAAACCCGATAAAGCCTTGTCTTATTTTCTTTTAATTCTCGGGCTGTTGGCAGTAGGTGCACCCGATTTCAGCTGCCCTGCCCGCCAGGCAGGTGAACTGTTGCCATTTTGAACCATTTCATGTGTCTGAAGGTACAAATTCTGCCTTACCGGTGGTCCAGGAAAGCAAATCAAGTGCAATAGCCCTACCACTCGCAAATCGGATGGCTCAGATTACCGTGTCTGCAGTTAAGTAGCAGGCATAAAAGAAATCTACAGCAAAGTTGATACTGTGAGATTTTAAAACGTGTAAAACCATGACTAGAGAGAGACTGTCAACGAATACAGCAAAGAGCTGCTGTTTTTATGATTGAGTTCATGTTTAAATTCTTACTCAGCACTGTCAACACTTTGTATTCAACACTTTTATAAGCCATAAAATGTGCTTTCTTCCTATTTCCATTCATCTCTACAACAAGCATTGCAGCAGGATAAATGAGTGTATCCATAGGCTTGCGTTGTTATTATTAGTGGCTTGCATCTTTTTGAATATCAAGGAATATTTCCCTTTCCCTGTTCATATGAATAACAACATGAATTTGTGCATGAGGCAGAAATAATGCGGTGCGACTCGAGTTTTGCCATCAGCTGGAAGACTGTCCCTTTTTTTGTTTAATGTCAGTGGAGGAAAGGGAGAGCGGAGGGATGTTGAGAGGCGAACCCTCAGTCTGCTGCTCCCCCTCCGCTGAGACTGACCATCAGATGCAGGCACCATCAGCCGAATAAAATGAAAAGCTCACTCTACTGTGCCTCACAAGTAATACAACAACGGATCTATTACCGGGGTGATCATATTGCTTACCTGGTGTTTTGAAATGTAATTGGAAAAAAATGTCCTGAACAACAATACATTGGCAGGCAATTGAAGCAATGATAATGTATTGGTTCTTTAGCTTATTGCACAAACCTCATTGCTACAGTACTGTTTTTAATTGGTTAATGTTGCATAGGCTTACGTTTAAGTCATGTTAAAAACAAATCTGATTAGTAGATCTCGGCTTGCATTTTGACTCCGTGATCTTGACTCAGAAAAGGTTGGTGACCACTGTTCTAGAGTTTTCCCTGTTTACACTATCAACGTTTCCCTTTACTGTAGCAATTGTGATCGAATCAATGCAATATTAGCCACATTCAATGCAACATACTGAAACAAAATTAACTATGCAAGAGATTTTGTTGTAGGCAGAACGCATCGGAGTAGGGTTTTATTGTATTGACACACACGACTCAACCCGTACTCTACACAGACCGGTGCGGCATAACCGATCAGAGCTGCAGTAGGCTTATATGAAATTGACCATTGCCATATATGGATCTGTGACATTTACTTTGAACTGGACTGTGTTTACAGCATGAGCGGTCGTGAGTAGATGCGCTTGTTTTGATATTTAAGCGAGAGCTGCATGTAGCCACGTGTGCACATTTTATTCATATCCTTTGCTAGTTAGTAAGTTATTAGCCCAATTTTATAGATCATTTGTAGCCAGCAATAGGGGAGTGATTTGCTTTCTACAAGAGCACAAAACGAATACATTTCTGGACATCTTAAAAAAGAGAGTCAGGTAAAGAGCTTTTTTTGTTTAAAGGGGCAATGTTGAATTTGGAGGCTGGCTTGAATAAGCTAAGAAGCCAATAGGCAGAGGATAGCATAATTTGTCTGATTCTCTGTAATAATGGTATGGGAATGCATTTTATTTTGTAAAGTCGTTTCTTGCATCAAACACAACATTTTCAGGCACCTCCTTGTCTGAAGGACAAGTAGATTAACAGGTTAAGCTCAAGCCCTGCATGTTTGTTTTTTATAATTCTCATGGAATGTAGGCCTACATTGAACACCGCACATTGGCTGCTACTGTAGGCTGAATGATAGAACAGCTATTTCCATGTTAAAATGTTATGGGATGCATTTTCTCTCATTGTTTTTGATGGCAGCCAATCTGGTAGGCCTACATTATGATCAAATAGCCACAGTAGCCTACTTGGCCACTGTTACAACTGTAACTTAAAGCAGGTTCAGACTCAGTGTTCACAGTAAACGTGCTCTGGAACTTGCACAGAATTTTCACAATGTTCAAGTTTGCGCTCAGCAGACCAGAAATGTTCTCACCTACTGGCACCAAAAAAAATTATAGGGAACATTGCTGACCAGGTGAAAGCTATGATCCCTTATTGATGTCACCTGTTAAATCCACTTCAATCAGTGTAGATGAAGGGGAGGAGACAGGTTTAAACCTCTCTAGGGTACGTGAGACGGTAGCGTCCCACCTCTTCAACAGCCAGTGAAACTGCACGGCGCCAAATTCAAAACAACAGAAATCCCATAATTAAAACTCCTCAAACATACATGTATTTTACACCATTTTATAGATACACTTGTTGTAAATCCAGCCACAGTGTCCGATTTCAAAAAGGCTTTACGACGAAAGCAAACCAAACGATTGTTAGGTGAGTGCCTATTCACAGAATAACACAGCCATTTTTCCAGCCAAAGAGAGGATTCACAAAAAGCAGAAATATAGATGAAGATCATCAAAGGTTAGTGATTAATTTTATCAGATGACACTCATAGGTATTCATGTTACACAATACATGTATGTTTTGTTCGGTAAAGTTCATATTTATATCCAAAAATCTGAGTTTACATTGGCGCGTTACGTTCAGAAGTTCCAAAACATCCGGTAAATTTTGCAGAGCGCCACATCCATTTACAGAAATACTCATTATAAATGTTGATGAAAATACAAGTATTAAACATGGAATTTTAGATGCACTTCTCCTTAATGCAACCGCTGTGTCAGATTTCAAAAAAGGTTTACGGAAAAAGCAAACCATGCAATAATCTGAGTCGGCGCTCAGAGCCCAATCAAGACACAAATATATCCGCCATATTGTGCAGTCAACAGAAGTCAGAAATAACATTATAAACATTCACTTACCTTTGATGATCTTCATCAGAATGCACTCCCAGGAATACCAGTTCCACAATAAATGTTTGTTTTGTTCGATAATGTCCATCATTTATGTCCAAAATCCTCCTTGTTGTTCTAGCGTTCAGTACACTTTCCAAACTCAAGTCCAGCGGAAAGTACGGACGAAAAGTAAAAAAAGTTATATTACAGTCCGTAAAAACATGACAAACGAACTATTGAATCAATCTTTAGGATGTTTTTAACATAATTCTTCAATAATGTTCCAACCGGAGAATTCCTTTGTCTTCAGAAGTGCGATGGAACAGAGCTCGCTCTCACATGAACGCGCATGGTCAGCGCATGTTCAGGTCATGGTAGACCTTACTCAATCCCCTCTCATTCGGCCCTACTTCACAGTAGAAGCATCAGACAAGGTTCTAAAGACTGTTGACATCTAGTGGAAGCCTTAGAAAGTTCAACATTACCAATATCCCACTGTATCTTCAATAGTAGCTGAGTTGAAAATCGACCAACCTCAGATTTCCCACTTCCTAGTTGGATTTTTTCTCAGGTTTTTGTCTGCCATATGAGTTCTGTTATACTCACAGACATCATTCAAACAGTTTTAGAAACTTCAGAGTGTTTTCTATCCAAATCTACTAAAAATATGCATATTCTAGCTTTTATGGCTTTGTAGCAGGCCGTTTACTCTGGGCATGCTTTTCATCCGGACGTGAAAATACTGCCCCCTACCCCAAAGAAGTTAAAGAATGATTTTTAATCTTCGAGACAATTGAGACATGGATTGTGTATGTGTGAGGGTGAATGGGCAAGATACAATTTTGAAGTGACTTTTGAACGGGATACGGCAGTAGGTGCCAGTTTGTGTCAAGAACTGCAACGCTGCTGTGTTTTTCACGCTCAACAGTTTCCCGTGTGTATCAACAATGGTCTACCACCCAAAGGACGTCTAGCCAACTTCACACGACTGCTGGAAGCATTGGAGTCAACATGGGCCATCGTACCTGTGGAACGCTTTCGACACCTTGTGGTCCATGCCCCGACGAACTAAGGCTGTTCTGAGGGCAAAAGGGGGGTGCAACTCAATATTAGGAAGGTGTTCCTCATGTTTTGTGCGCTCTATAATTTGTAAGATATGGGCCCTCTATGTAGTCTATGAGATAAAGGCTATATATGTAGTCTGAGTTATAGGCTCTGTACACAGCCTGTGAGATATAGGCTTTGTATGCAGCCAAGCTTTTGAGGAAGACAATATACTCTATATAGTTTGTGAGATATACACTAGTGTATGTAGTCTGAGATACAGTGCCTATAAAAAGTTACCACCCTTGGATTTCTGAAAATGTTATTGTTACAAAGTGGGTTTAAAATGTATTTAATTGTCTATTTTTTTGTCAATCTACACAAAGTACTCTTGTCAAATGACAAATAAAACACTAATATACCTTGATTAGTTAAGTATTCATTCCCCTGAGTCAAAACATGATAGAAACACCTTTGGCAGCAATAACAGCTGTGAGTGTTTTGGGGGTAAGTCTCTAAGAGCTTTTTTCTGTCAAGGTGTTGGGTATCATGGCTAGATAGCAATTTAAGTCTTGCCATAGATTTTCAATCAGATTGAAGTCAAAACTGTAACTTGGCCACTCAGTGTCTTCTTGGTAAGCAACTCCAGTGTATATTTTGCTTTGTGTTGTAGGTTATTGTCCCGCTGAAAGGTGAATTCCTCTCCTGCTGTCTGGTGTTTGCCTGTGCTTCGCTCCATCACGTTTTTCATCCTGAAAACTTCCCGGTCTTTGCTGATGTTAAACATACCCATACCTTGATGCAGCCGCTAACATGCTTGAAAATAAGGAGGCAGTTATTCAGTGACGTGTTGGATTTTCCCCAAACAAAGGCTTTGCATTTAGGCCAAAAAGTGTGTTCCTTTGCAGTATTACTTTAGTGCCTCGTTGCATACATATGCATGGTTTGCGTATTTCTATTCTGTATATTTTAATATTTTTCACTCTGTCATTTAGATCATTATTGTGGAGTCACTACAATGTTGTTGAGCGAAAACTGAGGATGGATCATCACAGCCATTGAACTCTGTAGCTGTTTTCAAATCAACAATGGTCTCATAGTGACATCCCTGAGGAGTTTCCTTCCTGTCCTGCAGCTCAGTTTAGAAGGACTGCATCTTTGATGTGTCTGGGTGGGTTTAATACATCATCCACAGCACAATGATTAACTTGACCATGCTTAAAGATTTATTCAATATCTCTTTTGTTATTGTTAACCATCTAACAATCACTGCCCTTTATGAGGCTTTACCTGGTCTTTGTAGTTTAATCTGTGCTTGAAATTCAATACCTTACTGAGGGACCTTAAAGATGTTTTATGTATGGGGACAAAAGAAGGCTACCCCCCTAGACTACATTTCTTTTCACTTTGACATGGTCTTTTTTGTAGATCAATGACTGAAAATTACAATGAAATATATTTCAATCCCACTTTGTAACGCAACAAAATGTGAAAAAAGTTAAAGGGGGGTGTGGACTTATTATAGGTGCTGTAGCCTCTGCGTGCGGTCTGTAGGATCTGAGATAATGCTTCTGTATGTAGTCTGTAGGATCTGAGATAAAGCCTCTGCTTGTAGTCTGTAGGATCTGAGATAAAGCCTCTGCGTGTAGTCTGTAGGATCTGAGATAATGCCTCTGCATGTAGTCTGTAGGATCTGAGATAATGCCTCTGCATGTAGTCTGTAGGATCTGAGATAAAGCCTCTGCGTGTAGTCTGTAGGATCTGAGATAAAGCCTCTGCGTGTAGTCTGTAGGATCTGAGTTAAAGCCTCTGCGTGTAGTCTGTAGGATCTGAGATGAAGCCTCTGCGTGTAGTCTGTAGGATCTGAGATAAAGCCTCTGCGTGTGGTCTGTAGGATCTGAGATAAAGCCTCTGCGTGTAGTCTGTAGGATCTGAGATAATGCCTCTGCATGTAGTCTGTAGGATCTGAGATAAAGCCTCTGCGTGTAGTCTGTAGGATCTGAGATAAAGCCTCTGCGTGTAGTCTGTAGGATCTGAGATAAAGCCTCTGCGTGTGGTCTGTAGGATCTGAGATAAAGCCTCTGCGTGTAGTCTGTAGGATCTGAGATAAAGACTGCGTGTAGTCTGTAGGATCTGAGATAAAGCCTCTGCGTGTAGTCTGAGAGACGGGTAACTGCCGAAATGGAAGGAAACGCCAACATAGTGTCTTAATAGGGCGTTCAATATACTTTATCCCTAATTTAGTGTTTCCATTATTTTGTCATTTACCTGTATATGCTCTGTATGCATCCTATGGAGAGAAAAAAGTGTCTGAGACAATATGTGCTTCATGACTTGTGTAAACCTAATGCTCTCTACACATTTTTCCATTGACTTGAGTCATAACATGAAGCTTAACACCAGTGGTGTCACACTGTAGACTAGAGCCATACTCAATGTGCCAACAGACCTCTCACTGCTTAGAGGAGATCCAGTGAAACTATGTTGAGGGCTGCTTGACATTACAAACATAGTAGTACAGGAAGTCTCTTTGGCTTACTTTCTATAGCAGTTCTAGTGGAAACTGTGCCTTCAGAAAGTATTCATACCCCTTGACCGTTTACATGTTTTTTTTGTTAGCCTGAATTTGAAAATGATTACGTTTTAGATTTTGTGTCACTGATCGACACCCCATAATGTCAGTGTTTTTCGAAATGTTTACAAATGAATTTAAATTGAAAAGCAAAAATGTCTTGAGTCAGTAAGTATTCAACCCCTTTGTTATGGCAAGCCTAAAATAAGTTCACGAGTAAAAATGTGCATAAGTCACAAGGGCCATGGACTCTGGGTGCAATAATGGTGTTTAACCTCTTTAATGTAATAGCAAAATGTAGATTTCCGCCTAAATAGACCTAACCAAAAGTAACTGCTATTCATGCATCTGACATGAAAAACCTTGGTATATTTGGAAAAAAGACATCTGGGAGATTGAGGAAATTATCAGAAGATATGAGTTACATAGTTCACAAGATCAAGCACACAAAATAACCTTTTTTATTTTGAAAGTCATCTTTCATTGACCAGCTATAAGTGAATTATTGGTGACTAGAGCTGGAAACGAATCAGATGGCTTCCACAATGTGAACCGTATCAGGAACAAAATAGGATTGATAGACCTAACATCTAGAAATGGGCAGATGTTTTAGTAAGTGGTGTTAGGTGTTGTCACGGGATGTTTCCAAGTGTCCCTATACCTTTCCAAAGTGGTATATGTCTGTAAATTAGGTAATTTCAGTGCTATTACATATTTTCAATCCCTAAATGCTATTTAAGTTTAAAAACACAATTTCTACCATATCAACCTCACTCAAACATTGTGGTGGTGTTATGGGGTATCCAGGGTACATTCAAGTGTCGTTTCATCCTCTCCAAAGAGAATGTGGTAATTGTACTGTTTTTACACACTGGATGTGCCTGAAAGTTATTGTTCACTATAAAAACTACATTTCTACAATACCAACCTCTCTCAAACATTGTGGTGGTGTCGGGGGACAGACAGGGGATATGTGTTTTTTCAACCTCACCAAAGTGCCTGGACGTTTAGCCTAGGCATATCCAATGTATTGGTCCCCTGTTTACATCACACAAACTTGTCAAACACAAACTTGGTTACACACGTGTCCTTCACTAAAAAAGGTGCAAAAATAGAAACAAACTGAACTATTTACAAATGGTGTTGGTTTTACGTCCCAGGTGTAGATGATTTAGATTTCACTTTCACCTCAGCTGGTGCATGTCGTGATTAGACTTTGAAGCAGTCCTTCTCTGCCAGGAAACAAGAAGCAAACTGGCATTTCGGACAAAAGATCTGTCAATTTCCCTATTTTCTTTTTCAAGAGGTCTATGAAAAGCATGGGATTGTCCACAAAGAGCTTGTACCCACTGCCAAGTAAGGGGAAGTCACACCGAATTACAGTTACCCTACATTTACAAAACGAAAGTAAAAACATCAAGACTAAACTTTATCTGTACAGTGTCTCACATAGGTGTGAAGCATATACACAATGCAAACAGTAACACTTTGGAGATAAAGGCAGAGGTGAGAGCCACAAATAAACAATGGTCATGAGAGTTTAGTAGTCTCTCCAAAGTTACAAGGATGAAACTTAGAACAGCAAACTGAACTAATATGAAACATAAAAAAATATATATTTTATTTTAACTATGCAAGTCAGTTAAGAACAAACCCGGATGACGCTGGGCCAATTGTGCACTGCCTTAGACTGTTGTGCCACTTGGGAGTGTCACGTTCCTGACCTTATTTTCCCTTATTTTGTATTTATTTAGTATGGTCAGGGCGTGAGTTGGGGTGGGTAGTCTATGTGTGTTTTCTATGTTGGGTTTTTTGTGTTCGGCCTGGTATGATTGGTATGGTATGAAGGTATGATTGGTATGATTGGTATGGTATTCGGCCTGGTATGAAGAGGCAGCTGTCAATCGTTGTCCCTGATTGAGAATCATATTTAGGCAGCCGGGGTTTCACGTGTGTTTTGTGGGTGTTTGTATTTCGTGTCAGTGTTCGTGCCACACGGGACTGTTGTTCGGGTAGATTCTCTTTGTTATTTGTTTCGTGTAGTGTTCAGTTTATTTCTTAATAAAACATGGACACTTTCCACTCTGCGTTTGGTCCGATCCCTACACCTCCTCTTCAGACGAAGAGGAGGAAATCTGCCGTAACAGGGAGCCCATAGACTAACTACTCTGGAATTATATAAAATTTAAATGACAGAGTTTAATGGCTGTGATAGGAGATAACTGAGGATGAATCAACATTGTAGTTACTCCACAATACTAACATAAATGACAGAGTGTAAAGAAGAAAGCCTTTACATAATACAAATATTCAAAAACATGTTTGCAATAAGGCAATAAAGTAATACTGCAAAAAAAATTGGCAAATCAATGAACTTTTTGTACTGAATACAAAGCATTATGTTTGGGGCAAATCCAACACATCACTGAGTACCGCTCTTCATATTTTCAAGCACGGTGGTATGGTAGCTGCATCATGTTATGGTTATGTTATAACATGTTATGTTATGCTTGTCATCGGCAAGGACTAGGGAGTTTTTTTAAATAAAAGAAACGGAATAGAGCTAAGCACAGGCAAAGTCCTAGAGGATAATCTGGTTGTCTGCTTTCCAACAGACACTGGAAGACAAATCCTTAAAAAAAAAATTCTCTCCCCAATTTTGTGGTATCCAATTGGTAGTTACAGTCTTGTCTCATCGCTGCATTTCCCGTACGGACTCGGGAGAGGCGAAGGTCAAGAGCCGTGTGTCCTCCGAAACACAACCCAACCAAGCCGCGTTGCTTCTTGACACAATGCCCACTTAACACGGAAGCCAACCACACCAATGTGTTGGAGGAAACACCGTACACCCGGTGACCATGTCTGCGTGCACTGCGCAGGAGTCGCTAGTACGCGATGGGACAAGGACATCCCTGCCGGCCAAACCCTCCCCTAACCTGGACGATGCTGGGCCAATTGTGCACCGCCCCATGGGTCTCCCGCTCGCGGCCGGCTGCAACACAGCCTGAACTCAAACCCAGAATCTCTAGTGGCACAGCTAGCACTGCTATGCAGTGCCTTAGACTGCTGCGCCACTCAGAAGGCCCGTACCGGAAGACAAATCCACCTTTCACCAGGACAATAACCTTAAACTCAAGACCAAATATACACTGGAGTTGCTTACCAAGACGACATTGAATGTTCGTGACCTAGTTAGTTTTGACTTGAATCTGCTTGAAAATCAATGGCAACACTTGAAAATGGCTGTCTAGCGTTGACCAATTTGACAGATTTTGAATATTTATTTTGAATAATAATGGGCAAATATTGGACAATCCAGGTGTGCAAAGCGCTTCGACTTACCTAGAAATAATCACAGCTGTATTTGTTCCAAAGGTTATTCATAACGTTTATTGAATACTTATCTAATCAAGATATATCAGTGTTTCATTTTCCAATAATAATGCCATTTTTTAATTTTTATTCCTCTTTCCAATTTGACATTAGAGTATTCTGTGTAGCTCGTTGACAAGAAAATTACATTTAAATCCATTTTAATCCTACTTTGTAACACAACAAAATGTGGATAAAGTCAAGGGTGTGAATACTTTCGATGGGACAAGGACATCCCTGCCGGCCAAACCCCCCTTTCGGAAAGGCATGCTGGTTTTTCCTTTGTAGCCAATCACCCTGCCTGCATGGAGCTGTCTGCTCCACAGCCACTCAATGTGTGAGACAGCCAGGTCCGCTTCAGACCTCATTGCACTTGAGTGTGTGAGCCAGACGAACGTCTGTGTGTGTGTGTGTGTTTTAAAACACAAATAAGGGTACTTCTCTCAGCTGTTATTGGGAATCAGAGCTCCATCATGAGAGGAGAGCAGTAGGCAGCCCAGTTCACAGCAGCCCAGGGGACTGCAGCTCTGGCTTAACACTGCACTAATGTAGCGGCATCACATTAGATCATTTTTCTACCAACTGCTTGATGACTTCCATTTCAATTTGGATTTCAATTGTTAGTTTTTAACGATAATAGCAGTGTTCAAATGAGGGGGTGCCCCACATTGATATCCTTTGACGATTGTGATTGGGGCTCATTTTGATATTTCAAGTTGTTATACAGTGGCCCCTGAGATGACAAACTGGCCTCTGATATTAAACTCCAGTCCTTGTGTCTTCGGCAGATAGTGACAGCGAGATCTCCAGTGGGACCGGCGACGTGTCCAAAGACTGCCCTGAGAAGATTCTGGAGTCCTGGGGTGGAATCCTCAACAGATGGTAAGACTCACAGGGAGTGTGGCAGTCATGATGACCACAATTGTACTGAAAATGTATGGAATCATTGAGTTGAGGAGGAGGATGATGATGACGATGGATTGCATACATGGGCACACTTTGTCTACAGTAGAGATATGGTGCGGTCATAAAAATTCATAAAGCCTTCATATGCGTGACAATATAAGTCATACTGTATGTACCATATGGCTGCTCCTTTCACTGAGATTCATCCGTTGTTGATGTACAACGACAGTCTTTATGCGACTGTCATATACACGTCATTTTCTTCTCCCTATGCTTTGTAACTAACCGTAGGTGTATCTCACAAGAGACTAAATGCAAGTCCAACAGGAAGCTGTAGAGAACTGCTTGATTATTTTAATGAAACGCGTTCAATGTATACATTTTCTGATCATGTGAATTGGTTTGCATTACCACACATTGCTTTCGTATGTGTGGTCACATTAATAACTTTATTTCAAGGGGACTCCATTTCACTCCTCATAAAAACAGATCCAGGGACGCAACATTGATAATGGATATCCTCGCCCATGCCTGTACTGTAGATGGCCTTACCCTGATAAGAATTGCTGTTTTATGAAGAGTAGAACTCAATTTCTTCATATCAGATTCTTAACTACCTCTGTGGTGGGTGTGTGTGTGTGTGTGTGTGTGTGTGTGTCAGGCATGGGAACCTGTCTGTGCGGCCTAAGGGCCTGACGGCGCTGGTGAAGCCTGGGGTCCCTGAGGCCCTCAGGGCTGAGGTCTGGCAGCTCCTCTCAGGCTGCCAAAGTGACCAGGACCTGCTGGATAAATACCGCATCCTCATCACCAAGGTAAGGAGAGAAAGGCACGCGCGCGCACTGATACACACAAAAACACGATAAGACACACACAAGCTCACACCTATTTATCGACATAATCTCACGCACAAAGATGTTCACCGATACACTAACACCTCACTCACACACACATGCTGTGCTCAATGAATCACATGCTTAAAGACACGCACTCGCACACGATTAGTGATTCCCACATGTATTTGAATGTACTCTCCAGTTCTGTTCTCTGAAGTGTAAAGGTTGAGAAGTTGCCTTCACAATGGTCGCATGTTGGCTGTAATGAAAATGTAAGTGTTGCAGAAATGAACACGAGTTAGTCAAATACGTGTACTGTATAACCATCATGCAAATTGTCATTTCGAGTGCAGAAACTGAGACAATCCTTAAAGACGTTGGTGTGAAAAACATGCTCTTCAACTTGGGGTCGGGAAAGTGTAGTAATGATTTGCATCAACGTGCCCTGCAGGGAATCTCTCTCATACCTATTCCAGTAGGTGCCACCTTGCAGTTGTCCCTCATTCCCCTGGAGAGACTGAAGGACTCTCACAACAGGCCAGTAAATTGGCTCCATAAAGAGCCTTCCGTTTTAGAATTGGAAAAACTTCATGGTCCACACAATTTGGAAATGTGTCATTGGCTTCACCATGACATGATTGACATAGAAACAGCATTGAAACATCAGAAGCATCTCATCGTCAAGGTAATTTCAGTTCAACTAGAATTTGCCAGATTGTTTCGGTGCATCTTGAATTATCCGGATCATTTGAATTCAACTTGAGTTTGCCCTGATCAGTTCAACTTGAATGTGGATGGTCTGATCCCACAGCGAGCAGAGTTGTTGTGCCTTTAGCTAATTCTCTTATGTTTCTCATGGAGGTATGCCGGTTCTGATGCCAAGTATGGGTGATGGCAGGAATTTTCCCACAGTAAAAAGGCACTGTTGTTGACTCTGGCACAATTGAACAGTCCTCGTGGTTAAATAATACTTTTTGGGGATTTGGTTTGACAAGGGGATAGGGAAGGGACATTGGGACACTCGGATTTGAGTGTCTGACAACAAGCTGTATGGACCATCAAAATCTGGGACTTTAGAAAAGGGTCAAACTCAAATGTAGGACTGTCTGAACGCTAGAATTTAAATACAATTAACCTTTTACGGGGGCAGCCCGACACCGGTACACTTATGACAACATCCAGCTCAAAGTGCAGGGCGCGAAATTCAAAATCTATTTTTTTTTAAATATTTAACTTTCACACATTAACAAGTCCAAGACACCAGATGAAAGGTGCACATCTTGTGAATCAAGCCAACATGTCCGATTTTTAAAATGTTTTACAGGGAAGACAAAATATGTAAATCTATTAGCTAACCACGTTAGCAAAAGACACAACTTTTCTAACTCCATCAGTTTCTTACTCCATCAGGTGCTATCACAAATTCGACCAAATAAAGATATAAATAGCCACTAACCAAGAAACAAATTCATCAGATGACAGTCTGATAACATATTTATTGTATAGCATATGTTTTGTTCGAAAAATTTGCATATTTCATGTATAAACCATAGTTTACATTTCAGCTACAATCCGAAATTGCACCGAAAGCAGCCATAATATTTACAGACACCAACGTCAAATAGCTAATTACTCATCATAAAACATTTCTGAAAAATACATAGTCTGCAGCAATTGAAAGACAGGCATCTTGTGATTCCAAACAATATTTCCGATTTATTAAATGTTTTACAGCGAAAACAAAATGTATCGCTATATTAGCGTAGCTACAATAGACAGACACAATTGGGCGCCCACGGCCAGTTCACATGCACGACAGATATATGAAATAACATCATAAAATGGGTCTTACTTTTGCTGATCTTTCATCAGAATGTTGAAGAAGGTGTCCTCTGTCCAGATGAGTCGTTGTTTCGATTCAGAATGGCAAATTTCCCTCTTCAATTAGCATTGGCACTAGCCGATGGCATAAATTTCTCCAACGTAAACACAGTCAGAGGACGGAACACGGCAAAACTCCCGAATAAAGTTTCAATAATCTGATTAAACTATATTGAAAAAACATACATTACGATGATATGGTCACATGTATCAAAAAAAATTTGAGCCGGAGATGTTAGCCGTTCGTTACGAAGGCAAAATAGAAGTCAAGCCCACTTCCTTCAGAGTACCGGAAGTGGACGTTCACGTCAAAGAAATAGGTTTTTTTCCACCACAGAACAAGATGAGCACAAAAATGTCTTCTCTGACATCCTCTTTACACCAATAGGAAGGCGTATAGAGTGTCAGCAGACTCCTAAGTGTCAAGACCATGTATAGGCATCAAGTTGAAAAGAGCATCGATTTCTGACATTTCACTTCCTGGTCAGGAAAAGTGCTGCAGAAGGACTTCTGTTTCACTCAGAGAAATAATTCCAACTGTTTTAGAAACTAGAAAGTGTTTTCTATCCAAAAAGAATAATAATATTCATATTGTACGAGCAAGATTTGAGTAGGAGGCCGTTTGAAATGGGCACGATTTCACTGGCTACTCAACACTTTGCCTTGCAGCCATAAGAAGTTTTAAGTTGACTATTAGCTTAAGATAAATATAACATTTTCAATCTCTCGCTGCACAAGTACAAAATGTGTCTATAGTATGTGGCGGAACAGCAGTGTTCTAGTTACACGTTTATTTCTCCAGCCTTCAGAGATGTACAGTAGTGGATCTCTGGCATCCTGGCCTTAATATGTGTGCTACTAGGCAGTAGCCCAGTCAGTGTGTGACCTCCTTTTACTACACAGATCACGGTTCTATCACCCAGTGTGGGGCGTGTAGAGACCATGTGTCAGACAGAGAGGCTGATCCTATCAGCCCCACTGTTGTCCTGGCACTAAAATGCCACAACTAATGTGAAGCATCATTCTCTGTAGTCTGTCTGACAGATACACCCACATAACCCCTAACCCCACAGCCCCAATTCATTCCACCTTGACTGGTCTCTGCCTAGTCTCTTATCCAACGGCTGGTAGACCATGGCACAAAATCTATTTTGGAGCAGCCATGATTTTTACTACCTTAGAGCTAATTCCAAGTGACTAATGTATTTTTTTGTATGAGGACTTGTGAGGAGGATAACTAGGCGACAGCCCCTCACTTTTGTGTATAAAACAATACTCATTCCTTTCAGGAGAGGGTCTT
Organism: Salvelinus namaycush; assembly: GCF_016432855.1. Classification (NCBI taxonomy): domain Eukaryota; kingdom Metazoa; phylum Chordata; class Actinopteri; order Salmoniformes; family Salmonidae; genus Salvelinus; species Salvelinus namaycush. Next base: position 9,922,559 of record NC_052316.1, read on the forward strand.
AAAATACAACGCACTCAGTGATCATTTGCCTGAAATAGAGGGATTGAAGAGAGTGGGAAAATGGATCCATAAACTAAAGGTTACCGCTCGCGCATGGGGCACAATTCTTCTTCTTTTTTTTTTTTTTTTTAAGCCGAATGAAACGGAACAGGCTTCTCCTTTGACATATATTTATGCTGGGCTGTCGTCGTCTCTTGCCTGCCGGTGTAAATTTACCCTCGCCTTGCGTCTTTAACCCAGAGCCTCAGTTCTCTCTCTGTCTCTCTGTCTCTCTGTCTCTCTGTCTCTCTGTCTCTCTGTCTCTCTGTCTCTCTGTCTCTCTGTCTCTCTGTCTGTGTCTGCCCAGCCCCCCTGCCTCCCACGGAGGCAGAAAATAGCAGCAGTCCAGATGAGCTCCTAAATATACCACAACACTAGCTTACGTAAGGAAGGTTATGTGACAGAGAATATCCTGGTGAGCGTTCACTCATTCATTGTAATTCTTTGAGTGGGCTCCCTTCCTTATTGGATGTAATGATATTGATAGACTGGGTGGCAGGTGCTATTAATAGCCAGCTAAAATCCCGGGGGGGGGGGGGCGTAGTGTCGTAGGGCTCGACGTCTGTGTTATTAATGGGCCGATCTCCCCTCAATGATGATTCTAATGCTGATTGAATCCCAAGTAATTGTGCCGCGGCTGGTTATGGGGGTATAAATCAGGGCACATTTCACTCTGCTTTCTGACGGTGACACTCATAATTGACAGTGACTCATAATCGCACGTGACGCTAGACAAGACGACACTGGGTTGGGTTGTACTGCAGGAAAAGGGATTTATTGGGAGAAGAGAGGGCTGTTCTCTGCTTTTGTGTATTTTCAAGTCATTTTTTGAGGCTCACAGTGAATATTTTTGGTAGGACGTGTACAGTATAAGAAACGTTATCCGGCAAGTTGCCGTTGACTTAGTCAAAGCTTTATACTCAGGTGTCTGGGGTGCCAAGGCAGACAGATCATGCCTTTTTGCTCTGCAAGAATTCAAGTTTAAATTTTAAACTTTTGTGCTCTTATTTAAAAAATAATAATAATAAAAATAAATAAAAATTACTTGGCTGAATGTCATTTTAAACAAGCGTTTCCTCCGAACATAAAGGAGGTTTTGGTTTGTGTGGTTCCCTGGTAGCCTAACTCCTGGATACCAGTTTTGATATTGTTAAGTGTCATACCCTCTTCACTTTAACATTACATGTAGTCTGCACTCATTCACACACGCACACACTCTTCCTAGTTGTCGGTCTTCAGATTATTGCTAAATTGCAAATAACTCCGTTCTTAGTCTGTGTGGCACTTTGTTTTGGCGTAAGCGTGAAACGTAGATTTTTCACAACCTTTTACTCTCCCTGTGTGATCTTTCAAAGGTGTGCTGCTGTTGAACCATGGCTTAAAAAAGATTGAAAGCTATTTGAAGTCTGCTCCTCAGAAAGGCACTTACACTGTAGTGCTGCCAATTCACATTACAGTTAGAGTTCCTCTGTCGGGATCAATCAAAACCAATGACAAAAGTTGGATGGGGGTTCAAATTGGAAGTCTCGAAAAATGGTGTTGGCCTGTCTCTGAGATTGGAAGTCACTGATGTCTGTGGAAAGAAAGGATTGTTTTGCCAGAATGAAGATTGATTTTTCATCTTTCCTCTGTGATTGTCAGGTATTTCACGATTCACAAAACTTAAATTGACATCATTATCAATATTTCAATTATTTGCTCACTAGGCCTATTTATATCTCAAATGTACTATGAGAAGAATATTTGATAATTACTCTTTTTACAATTGCAGGGATGCACTATACTGATTTTTTTTTTCTCTCTCTAAAGAGCCTGTATGATTGTATGAAACATGAAAAACGTATTCTGCAGCTCAAGCCACAGTTGGTACAGACAGACTGTCTCAGGGGTAAAACCGCTCTCTTCAGAGGCTGTGCCGCTGTCACGTCTCACCTGGATCCCACTAATGCATTATCTTCCACTCAGGCCCGCAATGAACAACAGTTCAGTCCTTCTGAAGGATGTAATTAAATCTTCGATGAGGGATCTTTGTTTTTCTCAAGGTGCTTCAGCTCCATTTTTATGTCATATTTGGCCCGCACTCCAGCTAGCTTTGCAGTGGCATTTAGTGAGTCTCTGCAATCAAAGGTAGCATCAGGAGCGTCGGACTAGAATTAATCAGACACCCACGCGTGCTAACCCACAGACAATGCTGTACAAATGTTCACTGGGATGAGCTGCCATGGAAACATGCTTGGATTTGAGTTCATTCTACTTGTGATGCTCTTCCGTGCCCATATTCTGTTTGTCTGATTTAGACCCTTCTAATGTGATGCTCCCAGATACTGGCTTGACTTTGCTGCTCTTTGAACTAATTTATAATTTTGTTGTTACTATGGTAATAAGATATTATTCATGATTAACTTTGGCAGGCTGTATCAATTTGTCCCATTTCGACTATCACATTGCCGCAAATTGGTTTGGAGGGTGACAGAGCTAAGCTCTCATTGATTGGTCTCAAAAATGCTAATCCTAAAATGCTAAATAAATAAACAGTTCTCAAATTGCCTACTTCCCTGGTCAATAGACTACTTGCTAGATTAGGTTTTAAGATAATTCCATGAAGATGGAATTTGTTGGGATTCATTTCAATCGCGGTGAATCAAAATAATTTGTGAATCGTGAACATATATTTTAGGAATAAAGATTAGATGTAGCCTTTCTTTTGGATTAGGCTATGTGATTTCAAAACGTATTTTGTAGATACAGTGCATTCGGAAAGTATTCAGACCCCTTCCCCTTTTCCACATTTTTAAAAACGTTATAGCCTTATTCTAAAATGGATTACATTTAAAAAAAAATCCTCAACAATCTACACACAATACCCATAATGACGAAGTGAAAAGAGGTTTTTAGATTTCTTTTGAAAAATACAAAACAGATACCTTATTTACCGAAGTATTCAGACCCTTTGCTATGAGACTCGAAATTGAGTTCAGGTGCATCCTGTTTACATTGATCAGCCTTGAGATGTTTCTACAACTTAATTGGAGTCCACTTGTGGTAAATTCATTTAGTTGGACATTATTTGGAAAGGCACACACCTGTCTATATAAGGTCCAACAGTTGACAGTACATGTCAGAGAAAAAAACAAGCCATGAGGTCGAAGGAATTGTCCGTAGAGCTCCGAGACAGGATTGTGTCGAGGCACAGATATGGGGAAGGGTACCACAAATTGTCTGCAGTATTGAAGGTCTCCCAAAACAGTGGCCTCCATTATTCTTAAATGGAAGAACTTTGGAACCACCATGACTCTTTCTAGAGCTGGCCGCACGACCAAACAGCAATCGGGGGAGAAAGGCCTTGGTCAGGGAGGTGACCAAGAACCCGATGGTCACTCTGACAGAGCTCCAGAGTTCCTCTGTGGAGATGGGAGAACTTTCCAGAAGGACAACCATATCTGCAGCACTCCACCAATCAGGCCTTTATGGTAGTGGCCAGATGGCAGCCAATCCGCCGTAAAAGGCACATAACCAGTCCGCTTGGAGTAAGACTCTCAGACCATGAGAAACGAGATTCTCTGGTCTGATGAAACCAAGATTGAATTCTTTGGCCTGAATGCATCTGTAGGAAACCTGGCACCATCCCTACGTTGAAGCATGGTGGTGGCAGCATCATGCTGTGGGGATGTTTTTAAGCGGCAGGGACTGGGAGATTAATCAGGATCGATGCAAAGATGAACGGAGCAAAGTATAGAGAGATCCTTGATGAAAACCTGCTCCAGAGCGCTCAGGACCTCAGACTTGGGCACAGGTTCACCTTCCAACAGGACAGCGACCCTAAGCACACAGCCAAGACAACGCAGGAGGTGCTTCGGGACAAGGTTTTGAATGTCCTTGAGTGGCCCAGCCAGAACCCGGACTTGAACCCAATCGAACATCTCTGGAGAGACCTGAAAATAGCTGTGCAGTGACACTCTCCATCCAACCTGACAGAGCTTGAGAGGATCTGCAGAGAATAATGGGAGAAGTTCCCCAAATAATGATGAGCCAAGCTTGTAGCGTCATACCCAAGAAGACTCGAGGCTGTAATTGCTGCCAAACGTGCTTCAACAAAGTACTGAGTAAAGGGTCTGAATACTTATGTAAGTATTTCATTTTTTAAAATTTTTAATACATTTGCAAAAATGTCTAAACCTGTTTTTGCTTTGTCATTATGGGGTATTGTGTGTAGATTGATGAGGGAAAAATAGCAATGTAATCAATTTTAGAATAAGGCTGTAACGTAACAAAGTAGAAAAAGTTAAAGGGTCTGTATACTTTCCAAATGCGCTGTACTTCCAGTTGATTTGGGCATCCAATGTATGGGACATTGCGACTTAATAGATGCTAGTCCGTCTGCAAAGTAAACACTTCTAAGGTAGCTAAGATAAATATGAGTAAACTAGAAAAGTTACATTTCCTGAACATTTGTGGGCTTGCGTCAGCTCAGTAAAAATATTTGTTGCCTACCATTAGCCATTTGGTTTTTGATATGTTGAATGAGCAAATTATTTTAAAAGGCCTAAAACGTATTAGGTTTTAATGTTGCAATGTTTTTTATCAAGGGTGGTCAACCATCCTCTAGGTAGGAGAGCTAATGGGGGTGCATGCTTTTGTTCCAGTCCCCCTCTTAACAAACCACATTTTAGAAATGAGCTGCTCAACTGGGCCTTGATAAACTGGCTCTGATGTGTTTGAGCAGACTTGTTGAAAAGCCTACACACCCAGTAGTTCTCCAGTCTGAGGGTTGGCCACATGTGTTTTATATAGTTGCCTAACAGGTATACTACTTTTTGGGGGGGTTAAGTGCCTTGATCAACGACAGGAGATGGTACATAGAGACGCTGCCAATTGTTGGTAATGAAAATTGGGTTCAAAGTCATGAAATTCCATCTGTCAAAATGTGTATGAACCCTGCAAGAGGCAATTCTGAATTGTTGCATGTCTCTTGCATTAGACTCTTTCAGCCTGTGCAGGTGAAATGGTTATGTAAATCTCTTTTTCATTTCACATATTCAAATAGATAATCTACACTTCTCCTTCCATCAAATTCATTTCTGGAATTCCTCTGGGTTTCAGCCCTGTCTTCTGTCATTGTTCCAACCCTAGCCTACCCCTGTGTTCAGTTCCCGAGCTGTCATCCCTTTCTGCATGAGAAGTGCCCTTGGGCTCAGTGAGTATCTGTCACTCACAATACCCCCCTCAGTGTCTCCAGGCCAGCTGCACTACTGGGCCACAGCCCTACCCACCAGCCCCCAACCCCCCCCTCCTCACAAAGCATTCCTGTTTACAGCCCCTCAAGCACTACAGGGACTTTAATGCAACCCACCACTTTCATATACTCAACTCCCGTTCTCACAGCCCGGTAGGCTCCATTGACAGTGCACACCATGCTTTGTCTTCACCCCCCCCCCCCCCCCCGAAGAATCACTAACCTGAAAAACAAGAGATTTGATTTCTCGTCGGAGAAACGCATGCTTGGTTTTGCCTTTTGACACCAAAAAACAATGGTGAAGAGGGGAAAGGAATGGCCTTAGCAACAATAAACTATGATTTTTTTTTTTCACGTGTCGTTCATCTGTAAAAAAAAAAAATATATATATATATATTAAATGCCCCGTCGAACAGATCTTCTCACTCTTCATAAGATCAGTTTGTTGTATTTGTACGGACGCGGAGCTGTGCTCAGTGCTGCTGCCCCAGAAATTGCAGTTTGTATTAGGGAGAAACACGCCAAAGCCTAAAACTCCTCTGGTCGTGAGTGTGAAGGCCACATCACAACAGTTCTCTGGCTGTCCTCGTGTCAGGCTGAGGCCCAAGCAACAGCCAACTGCACAACTGGGAATCCAATGAGCTTTCCCTGACACATAATAATAGAAGAGCTTGATGCAGAAAAAGTTGTATAAAACGGTAGTAAAAAAGGTAAATATAACTCAAATGTTTCTTGGGAACAGGAACAATGGTGGCCATCATGAAGCATGTGGGGACAGCAGACTGTGATAGGGATTGATTGAATATGTCCGTGAACACACCAGCCAGCTGGTCTGTGCATGGTCTGAGAACGCGGCTAGGGATGCCGTCTGGGCTGGCAGCCTTGCGAGGGTTAACACGTTTAAATGTTTTTCTCACGTTGGCCACGGAGAAGTAGAGCCCACAGGCTTTGGTAGCGGGCCGTGTCAGTATTGTCCTCAAAGTGAGCAAAGAAGCTGTTTTAATTTGTCTGGGAGCAAGACGTCGATGTCCGCGACGGGGCTGGTTTTCTTTTTGTAATCCGTGATTGACTATAGACCCTGCCACATATATACATCTCGTGTTTGAGCCGTTGAATTGCCACTCTTCTTTGTCTCCATACTGACGCTTTGCATGGTTTGATTGCCTTGTGGAGGGAATAGCTGCACTGTTTGTATTCGGTCATGTTTCCAGTCGCCTTGGCATGATTAAAAGCGGTGGTTCGCGCTTTCAGTTTTACTCAAATGTTGCCATCCATTCACGGTTTCTGTTTCGGGAAGGTTTAAATAGTCATTGTTGGTACTCGGATGCACTTGCTAATAAATTCGCTCATAGAGTCAGCGTATATGTCAATGTTGTTGTCTGAGGCTATCCGGAACGTATCCCAGTTCACATGATCAAAGCAATCTTGAAGCATGGAATCCGATTGGTCAGACCAGCATTGGATAGACCTGAGCATGGGCGTTTCCTGTTTTAGTTTCTGCCTATAGGATGGGACCAACAAAAAGGAGTCATGGTCAAATTTGCCAAAGGGAGGGCGGGGGAGGGCTTTGTATGCATCATGGAAGTTAGAGTAGCAATGGTCCAGAATGCTACCAGCTCGTGTTGCGCATTCGATATTCTGATAGAATTTAGGAAGCCTTGTTACATTTAACATTTACATTTAAGTCATTTAGCAGACGCTCTTATCCAGAGCGACTTACAAGTACATACATTCATACTTTTTTTTTTTTTGTACTGGTTGTTCTCAGATTAGCTTTGTTAAAATCCCAAGCTACAATAAATGCTGCCTCAGGATATATGGTTTCCAGTTTACATAGAGTAAACAGCATTCTCTCACAGGTGTTCCTTTTGTCTAGGTGTGAAAGGGCAGTGTGGAGTGCAATAGAGATTGCGTCATCTGTGGACCTGTTGGGGCGGTATGTGAATTGTAGTGAGTCTTGTGTTTTTGGGATGATGTTGTGAGCCATAACCAGCCTTTCAAAGCACTTCATGGCCACAGACGTGAGTGCTACGGGGCGGTAGTCATTTAGGTAGGTTACCTTGGCGTTCTTGGGCACAGGGACTATGGTGGTCTGCTTGAAACACAGATTAGTGTCCCGCTCTAGATTTTAGCTCAGTGCAGATGTTGCCTGTAATCCATGGCTTCTGGTTGGGATATGTACGTATGGACACTGTGTGGATGACATCGTTGATGCACTTTTTGATGAAGCTGGTGACTGATGCCATCGAATGAATCCCGGAACATATTCTAGTCTGTGCTATTAAGGCTGTAGCTTGTCATCCTCGTCATCAGACCACTTCTGTATTGAGCGAGTCACTGGTACTTCCTGCTTGAGTTTCTTTTCTTGTAAGCAGGAATCAGGAGGATAGAATTAGGGTCAGATTTGCCAAATGGAGGGTGAGGGAGAGATTTGTAAGGGTCTCTGTTTGTGGAGTTTTTCTTTCTGGTTGTACATGTAACATGCTGGTAGAAATGAGGTAAAACGGATTTAAGTTTTCCTGCATTAAAGCCCCCAGCCACTAGGAGCGCCACTTCTGGGTGAGTATTCTCTTGTTTGCTTATGGCCTTATACAGACACACTGTCACACAGACACACTGTCACTCTTAACATATGCTGCTACTTCTCTGTGTATTATGTTTATTTACACATTTGCACACACTGTATATAGACTTTCTTTTTTTCTATTGTGTTATTGACTGTACGCTTGTTTATTCCGTGTGTAACTCTGTGTTGTTGTTTGTGTCGCACTGCTTTGCTTTATCTTGGCCAGGTCGCAGTTGTAAATGAGAACTTGTTCTCAACTGGCCTACCTGGTTAAATAAAGGTGAAATTTTACATTTTAACCCTACTCACATGTAAATACTAAATTATCTCAACTACCTGGTACACCTGCACATTGACTCGGTACTGTTGCTCCTTGTATATAGCCTCGTTATTGTTTTGTGTTACTATTTCCTTTTTTATTTTGCAAATGTTTGTGTTGGTTCTTAACAATGCACGGTTGGGAATGGGCTCGTAAGTAAGCATTTCACTGTTAAGTCTACAACTGTTGTATTCGTCGCATGTGATCAATAAAATTAGATTCGATTGATTTGAATTAGATATCTGTTCATGTTTAATTACTGAACCTACCTTTTACGTAGTCCTTTTGATTCCTAACATAAGGCTTCTACAAGTAAGCATCACTGCTGAGGTCTTTTTTTAGATTTGAGTTCCACAATATAATATAACCAGTTGATAATACGGTTTCAGTTAATGAATCTTAAATGGCACTTGTTTTTTTATTGACTGAATAGACACTGAGTGGACAAAACATTAGGAACAGGTTCTTAATGTTGAGTTGCACCCCCTTTTGCCCAGCCTCAATTTGTCGTGGCATGTACTCTACAAGGTGTTGATACACACAGGAAACTGTTGCGTGTGAAAAACCCAGCAGCGTTCTTGACACACTCAAACCAGTGCGCCTGGCACCTACTATCATACCCCGTTCGAAGTCACTTAAATCTTTTGTCTTGCCAATTCACCCTCTGAATGGTACACATACACAATCCATGTCTCAATTGTCTCGAGGCTTAAAAATCCTTCTTTAACCTGTCTCCTCCCATTCATCTACACTGATTTGTGTATTTATCATGCGACGTCAATAAGGGATCATACTTTTCACCTTGATTCTCCTTGTCAGTCTGTCATGGAAAGAGCAGGTGTTCCTAATGTTTTGTACAATCTATATTGGGCAATTTAGCCATTAGGATTTGTTAACTGTAATGGTTGTAGCAAATTAAGCATTGTTGCTTGCTCACTGTTGGCATAGATAAGTACACACATTACTTTCCCATTCGAGTACTCGAAGGAAAATAAAGCATGCGAGTACATGAACAGTCCAAAATGTTCAAATGCCCATCCCTAATTCTCTGCAGCCTTTGTAGAGAGCATATGGTAATTTTTAATTCAAATCTCCTTTTCACATAACGCCTATTGTGAAGCATTCGCACTGGGGCGACCTTGACTTCTTCTCCCGTGTGCCGCACCAGGTTTGTTTTTGTAATGCGTTGATATTTATACTCGTATTGAGCAGCTCGAAACTAATCTCCCCGCTCTCAGGCCCACTTACCTCCGGCTCTCTTTGACTGTTAGTCAGTGTTGGTGTGAGCTACTGTACACTACAATGGCCTGGCCCTTATTTACCCAGCTGTAACAAAGAGCCCGGACAGGGGCCTGCCTGCTTGTCCCAACACAGTAGCCATAGTGGCTGGGATCAAAAGACTCAGAGGGGGTGGGACAGGGAAGGGGATTACTACCGTTGTTTTTACAGCCCTCCCTTTTTTTTCTCTCTCTCTCTGTGAGATAATTATTAACGTACAGTAGCCTTCTGGTTGTGACCGTTTTTCACCAGTAGTCCAAAAGGTGAAGGACATCGGGTTATCCACTTCACCATGCCACTTTCTCGTCTGTTCTTATCTTCTTGGGAAACTCTGTGTTCAGTTGTCTAGAGCTTACGCAAATAGCTTTAAAAGCGTAGCTTTCTTGTGTATCCTAGTGTTTTCATTATTGTAGAGGTTAGTTGAGCCTGAACTCTGCAATGGTATACAGACCATCTACCTCTGAAACTGACCTCCTGCCTCCTCAATTTTCTGCCGCTTGTTACACTGTCTGCCAGTGAAGGATGATCCCAACTAACTGAAATGCCTGGCAACTGTAACTAAGGGGCAGGCATGGCTGGGCTTGGTCATTGGTCGGAGCAACGGACTGGGGGCAGAGAGTCAGAGGGAAAGCCATATTGGGGGAGGGAGCTAGTTAATAGAAAATGGACTGATAGATTAGCCTAGTGATTTCAGATTAGGGAACTATCCAAATGTAGCTCTAAAAACAAGAGGAGAGACATTAGAGGAGCGAAAGAGTATTGTGGCTGGGTTGAGAAAGGACCTCAGGTGCAGCCCAAATGGGAGGGGGTAGAGAGAGAGAGAGAGATCGGGTGTATCAGAGGGAGGGGTAGAGCACGGTTCAGAGGGAACGGGAGAGTGAGAGCGAGCATGTGTGTGTGCGTGCAGGGTAAAGATAGTGAGCGGGAGAACGAGAACGACAGCGAAGGGAAAAGGAACTGTAAGCCAGTCACAGCATCTCTTTCCCACTGCACCAGTTGGTGAGGGACAGCTCCTCTCTTCAAAAGGTTCCTATTTATTTATTTTGTGCTTCACTCCAGGACTGCTTTGCTGAATGAAATTGTATTTCTGCCTCTTCGGTTATTCGTTTGGCGACAGCTTAGTTCGGCTGGGGGAATGGAAATAAGAGGAGACGCACACAGAGGACAGCATTGAAACTGGAACTCTCTGTACTGGTGGAGTCGTTCTCTTTTGCTGTGGCTTGGTTTTTGTAACAAGGAGCAGACGTACTGAGTGGAAGAAAGAGTCAAAAGTCCAGACAGCCGTGCCTCCCCTGAAACAAAAAAAAACGTATTTGAATGGAACGGCATGTATAAGTAATAATATCAATAATGGAAACAAGCGCTTAATAAGAGGAGAGGCTGACGTAAAGAGCTTTCACCCTCGGCTGTAAACAAGCAGAATGCAGATTGATCCCACATCCATCGCAGCCGGCGCCCTGAACAGAATTTCTAAGGAGACACAGTCCGAGGAGCTCTGAGACACCCAGATGTCTTCTACCGGCTCCAGTATCTATTGATCCGATTGTGTGAGACTCCTGACAACTCCTACATTCTTTGCCTGAAAAATCCTCTTTTACAACCAGCTTTTGCCTCTCATAACCTGGTGGACGAAAGTTTCAGAAAAGTGCGTGGATTGGGATTCCCGAGACCAAAGCTAGATTTGTGGCTACACACACACATACACACATAACAGGATCCAGATTATTCTGCGCCTCCTTTGGCTTCTCTCTGATTGGGGAACATTGTAAACATAATTCCCCCAGCGCTCTGTGGAACGAGAGCTGTGACATTAACCACCGCAGAGAGCCCTGTGTTTGTCTAGCGTGTCTGTGTTTTATTCGGACAATAGCGGGGCGTACATGGGGTCCAGACACTGACCACGGGACCACTCACTACCCCAAAATAAGAGGATGTGCATACTACAAGACTGAGAAACAGTTGCTGCTTGTCTAACAGCATTTTGGAACTTTAGAGAGGACTTGAGGTATGAACCAACACAATGGCCAACGTGGATGTAATTACTCGTATGAATTTGGGGTTTTCCCAGCGGATCTTTCTCTGTGACAGTAAACAAGCTATCTGAAAGTCAAAATTATACCGACGCTAAATATTTTAATACTATTTTCTCTTATCTATAGTCTCAAAATAGGAGTCACGTGCTCCCTGTCTTATTTAATCTGCAGTAGGATCTGCACCAGAGCGCCCTGCCTGCCTGCCTCATGTTTCTCCCCCACATGCCGACTACCCTGCACCTCCTGTGCTTTTTGCCCTTGTGAGGACAACACCTGCTCTCCGCCCCCAGTCTCCCAGTGGCAGCCCTCTTATGCATCAGGAGATGTGGCCGCAGACTGTCAGGGAGAGCAATGGGGATCCCTGCCGCCGGGATAAATGCCTGGCATAGCACCAGCAGACCTTTTTCTGTTTTTGGAGGAAATATATATATTTTTTCGACAATTACCCCACTGCCTCTAAGCATGACTGATCGAAAAAGTAGAGCCGAGTCGGCAGTCCTGCTTTCCTATGGGCTGTATTGATTTTCGTCAGTCAGTGTTCATTTGATTGAGACCCAGCTATGTGAGAGCCGAGGTGAAGGAGCGAGCGAGAGAGGCTAGAACTCCCATTTGCTGAGGGAGGCTACAGGCAGACAGGTCTCCAGTTACAGTCCATCTGCATCGTGGTTGGCACAGCACAAACCTGACCCACCTGGACCGCGCCCAGAACAATGAACCAGTCAGCGTTGACGACAGACCTGGTTCCCACTGCCAACAGCAGCCTGGTGGGCCCAGACCCCAACCACTCCTGTCCCCTGGGCTGGGGCCAGAACGAGGGTCTGGAGGCCTGTGTCTTGGAGACTGCGGTCATCGTTCTGCTCACGGTGCTCATCATTGCCGGGAACCTGACGGTGATCTTCGTGTTCCATTGCGCCCCCCTGCTGCACCACTATACCACCAGCTACTTCATCCAGACTATGGCCTACGCCGACCTGCTGGTGGGCCTCAGCTGCCTGGTGCCCACCCTGTCCCTGCTGCACTACCCGGCCAGCGTCCAGGAGCCCATCACCTGCCAGGTCTTCAGCTATGTCATCTCGGTGCTCAAGAGCGTCTCAATGGCCTGTCTGGCCTGCATCAGCGTGGATCGCTACCTGGCCATCACCAAACCCCTGTCCTACAACCAGCTGGTGACGCCGTGCCGGCTCCGTGGTTGCATCGCCCTCATCTGGGTCTACTCCAGCCTGGTCTTTCTGCCCTCTTTCTTTGGCTGGGGAAAGCCGGGTTACCATGGGGACATCTTTGAATGGTGCGCCCACTCCTGGCCCACCTCGGCGCTCTTCACAGGCTTTGTGGTATGCCTACTGTACGCGCCCGCGGCCCTGGTAGTCTGCTTCACCTACTTCCACATCTTCCGCATCTGCCAGCAGCACAACCGGGAGATCAGTGAGAGGCGGGCACGCTTCCCCAGCCAGGAGATGGAGGCTGGGGAGGGTGGTGGCAGTGGCAGCGGCGGGGGGAACCACGCGGGTCAAGGACCTGACAGGCGCTACGCCATGGTGCTATTCCGCATCACCAGCGTCTTCTACATGCTTTGGCTGCCCTACATAATCTATTTCCTGTTGGAGAGCTCCCACGTGCTGGACAGTCCCGCCCTGTCCTTTGTAACAACCTGGTTGGCCATCAGCAACAGCTTCTGCAACTGCGTCATCTACAGCCTGTCCAACAGTGTGTTCCGCCTGGGCATGCGCCGCCTCTCGCAGACACTCTGTTCCTTCAGCCACTGTGCTGCCGACGACAGGGACTTTGGCGAACCCAAACCAAGGAAGAGGCCAAAGTCCTGCTCCATCTGAGGCGTTGGAGGCTATTGTTAGAAAAGCAGCGAATTTCAAAGGTTACATCTTTACAAAGCTGCTGAACATTTATTTGACAGGGCTGTCCCAAAGAGAGAGAATTTAGGCTCTGACGGTTTGTTTTGAAGGATACCAATGACTTTTGCCACAGTCATGCCAAGCCATGATTTACAGGCAAACGTTAGATTGCTGAGGGAGGCTACGTTGTTTTAAATGTTTACTTTCTGAACAACTAAATGGATGAGAGATTGGTACTACATTTTGGCTTTAAACCTGTGTAGTGGAGTTTAGCTGGTAACCTACTGTATGTGCATCCTTATGTAAAACCTAATTTGACCATGGTTCTCAGGCTTTAATGTTACGTTTTTTTGTTCCTCCACAGTCGGGTAAAGTGCTTGTAAAAATACAAAGTTAGAGGTCCTCAAAATGGATAAACACTTTCCTCAAACATTGATGGTGACCTCATGATTTAAGCATCTCTGATTTCAAGGTAATGTGGACTAAAGTGTATTGAATTGAAATACCAATATTGGACTGCTACTATAGGTCTGTGTTCTTGGTGGGCACTCAAAGGCCGAATTAGCATAGACAACATCAACATGTAATCCTCATTTGCATACACTCCCTTTTAGGAGTTGACATAGGGTATGTGTGTAGCAAATGGCTGACTATTCACTTACTGTACATGCTCCTTGACAATGGTGTAAATAACAGCAGATGGGCTAGTGGCCTTGACCTGTTATGACAAACAAAAGTTTTGCGGTGTTTGCAGAAGGTCTGTTAGCAAGCAGTCCGAGTGTTCAAAGACTTTCGGTCAGTCCTAAACAGAGAAATGGGGCACTCAATTTGACGAGTTACTCAATCTCCTAAAAAAAAAAAACCACACACACACTGATGATTTAGTTTTATTAGATATTTCTATATTTTCATGTGTACTATTTTTTTTTTTTTTTTTTTAATCTTTGTCAATGCTTCCTATACAGTAGCTGTTTAGGATGCAGAACGAGGGATTGGTTCTGTCTACTAGTGCATACATCTCTCTCTTAATCTTTGGTTGAGTTCCGAAAAATCTGCTTCAACTGTTCCCTCTGCTTTTCCACGCTAAGTGCAGAGACCGTTCCCTTTTTAGGGCCTTATTGTACAAAATACAGTGGGCATGTGCAGTAAATGCACCACGAAGACTGCCTTTCATGATGTATTATACTGTTTGATACAGCGCAGGTGAAGTCATTCCAAGTTTTTCTTGTACATTCCCAGAATGCTCCGTTTTTATAGATAATGTAGAAAAATACATGAAGTGCATATTTTCAGTGATACCCAAGACTATTGTGAAATCCCTCTCTATTCTTATGGTGTAGGCCATTTGAAGTTAGACCTGTGTTGTCAGTGTATATTTGACCGTGTGAAAAACCAGCAACACAGCTAACTGAACCGTCGATATCATGACTGTTTTTGTTCAACATTATGCTACTTATTAACCTGTGTAGTCATTCCCCGCTTTCCATTACAGATTGTTCTGTATATGTGCCTAAAGATATATTTTGGGGGAAAGATATCAGAGATTTACTTTCTGTTCATCTATACAGTTACAAGGACACAGTCCTGGCTGCATGCCATTGCGTTTTGTAACGTGACCTTCATTTGACTTGACTTAAGATCCATCATGCTTACATTTGCCGATACAGTTGGACCATCTCGTTTCAGCACCTTTCATGAGCTTATGATGAGGTCAGAAGCTTTTCTATTTGTAGCGTGATTCATTATCATTTTAGGGGGCATATATAATCATAGGGGTTCTGAATTCTGCCACAAAATACTTAAAAAACGTACCCAATGGTTGCTTGATGTCTATGAGATGACATCTTCACATTACTGTATTTTATTTATTTTATCTTGTGTGAGGTGCATTTTATTTTCTTATCAAATGGACCATATACAGTGGGGTCTGAAATTATTGCCACCCTTGATAAAGATGAGCAAAAATGACTATAAAATGAATAATTCAAATACTGAGCTATATTGGATGATCAACAAAAATGCGGAAAATATATTATTGTATAAGACTGAGATGTCCATTACAAAAGTTGATTTAGTGGCAAATTATTTATTTATGGGGATTTTGATGTGTGCTTGGGGTTATTGTGTTGCTCGAAGATCTACTTGCGGCCAAGTTTCAGCCTCCTGACAGAGGCAATTAGGTTTTTTGCCAAAATGTCCTGGTGCCGGGTAATGTTCATGATGATGTTGACCTTAACAAGGGCCCCAGGACCAGTGAAAGCAAAATAGACCCATAACATCAAAGATCCACCACCATATTTTACAGTAGGTAGTGCTGAGTGATTAGTGCTTTTTGAGGTCGGTTGTGTTTCAATTATTTTAAAAAAGTCACAGTTTTCAAATATTTTTTTTTAGACAAATGCGCAATGCATTGTGGGTTGAATGCTGTAACAAAACAGAATAAAACAAAAGTCCCATGATGGTAGTGACTGCCCGTTACTGCCCGTTACTGCTTATCACTTAATAACCATTTTATTCAAATTACTTTAATAAAATATTTCAGTTGTGTATATTACATTTGTTTTATTTGTTGACTTTATTATTTCATTCCAAGTCATCATCTCATTTCTAGAGCTGCTGCCTGTGCTGCCTGACAAATCACTATTTTAGTAGTAATTCAAATTAAACAAGGCATACTTTTTATGACTGCTGAATACCAACTATCAATCACTTAGATCATGTATTTTCAGGTAGAGATACATGCATCTTTCCCTCTTGATCGCACGTTCTGTGTTCACCCCATCTCCGTGTCTGCTCCACATAGACCGGACAAGTAGGCACGCACGAAATTGATTATGGCCATTGTAGTTAATTACCACGTTTAAACTATGTAGAATATTTGCCTGTTTGAAACTACAAATCCATACTACATCGTAGACTTCGGTCTTAATCTGATTTACCTCTAAAGCAACTGTGCATTGCGCTCACATAAAAAAACGGAACAAAATGGAATTCAAATAATTGAACCGACGTTGGTCAATTAGTTGTTTAGAAAATGAAATATAATCAACATTTTGGTTAATCGCGCAGCATATTAGTTATAGGGTTCTTTTCTGCTTATGCATTCTCATTTCGACACCAAACCCACCACTGGTGTGCGAGGTCAAAGAGCAATATTTATCTGACCAAAGCACTGGTTCCAATCCAACTGCCAATGCCATTTAGCAAACGTTTTAGCAGGCGTTTTACATTTGTTGGATGACATGAAAATAGAGCTCTTTGGCCACGCTCACCAGTGGTGGGTTTGGCGTCTAAATGAGAATGCATAAGCAGAAAATAACTCCATACCTACTGTAAAATATGGGGGTGGATCTTTGATGTTATTGGGCTATTTTGCTTCCAGTGGTCCTGGGGCCCTTGTTAAGGTCAACGACAGGATCCAGAAATTTGACCGCAAATGGATCTTCCAGCAAGACAATAACCACAGGCACACATCAAAATCCACAAAGAAATGTTTAATTGGCCTCAAAATCAACATTTTGCAATGGCCATCTGTGTCTCCGGACTTGAACCCCATTGAAAACTTTTTTTGTTTGAATTGAAGATGGCAGTCCATAAGTGCAGGCAAAGGATATCAAGGATCTGGAAAGATGGTGTGTGGAGGAATGGGCTAAGATCCCCATCTAATTTCCCCATTTAAATTTTTATTTATTTATATAATGTACAGTAGCTCAGTCATTTTTCTTTATCAAAGGTGTCAATCATTTCACACCCCACTATATGAACACACTGATACAGTATGAATACAACTGCATTATCAAAACTTAATCAACTATCCCCCCCATTATTAGATATTTGAATCACTTAACCCATAAGAGTTTGAGCCCTGTGTCTAAGCCAAGGGAGGGGGTTCTACTAAGCTATATGGAATTGCTTTAAGGTCATACCAAGGATCATTTTGTTACTTGATTTTGAATTTTAAGACCCCTTGAAGTAGCAAAACAAATATTTACAAATTATTTGATGAAAATGTGTTCTTGGCCTCACTGCTGTTACCCCATACAAACGCATTGAATAACCGATTACAAGGACGTAACAACTACATGGAACGACAGATACTCCCCCAAGAAAATCTTATGGAAGTTTGT